>NC_138371.1:171999307-172062153 GCF_054177405.1 Leptonychotes weddellii | reverse complement strand
TAAAATAAATAAATAAATAAAATCTTTAAGAAAAAAATCAGTATATCTATGAAAGTAAGACCTCAGAGCTTTGAGAGAAGTCAAGGTGATATTTTATGATAAAAATTGTATTGAGGGACTCAAAATTCAGCAAAATTCAGCCATCTTTTATGTACTATTAACTATAATCATACTTCTGTGTACTTATTTAAAAATCATCAGATAGTTTAATTTCAATAGCTGATTGTGTATGTTATTATGTGCATTTTGATCTGAATCCATGCAAATATACCTATAAGATAATTATTTTCTCTCATTGTGAATATTTTCCCTCTTCTTTGTTTCCAAAGTGCTTTGCTCATATCCCCTCCCTCCCTTCCTTCTTCCCTCCCTTCCTTCCTTCCTTTATTTTTTTAAATTTAAATATAATTAACATACCTTGTTATATTAGTTTCAGGTGTACAATATAATTATTCAACAATTCTGTACATTACTCCGTGCTTTCTATCTTTTTCTTTTTATTGAAGTATAATTGACATACAATGTTATATTAATTTCAGGTGTACAATAGTAATTCCACAGTTCTGCACGGTAAGCAATGCTTACCACGGTAAGTGTAGTTACCATCCATTACCATACAACGTTATTGCAATATAGACTATATTCCCCATGCTGTACTTTTCTTCCCTTACCTTATTTATTTTATAACTAGAAGGTTGTCCTTCTTAGTCCTCTTCATCTATTTCATCCAACCCACATCGCCCAAACCCTCTCTTCTGGCAACCAAAAGTTTGCTCTCTGTATTTATGACTCTGTTTCTATTTGTTTGTTTGTTTGTTCATTTGTTTTACTCTTTAGATTATACATAGAAGGGAAATCACATGGTATTTCTTTTTCTCTGGCTTGTTTCACTTAGCATAATACCCTCTAGGTCCATCCATGTTGTCACAAATGGCAAATACCTTTTTTTTTTATGGCTGACTAACATTCCAGTGTGTGTGTGTGTGTGTGTGTGTTACATCTTCCTTATCCATTCAGCTATTGATGAGCACTTAGGTTGCTTCCATATCTTGGCTATTGTAAATAGGGGTGCGGATATCTTTTCAGATTAGAGTTTTTGTTTTCTTTGGGTAAATACCCAGTAGTGGAATGGCTAGATTGATAGCATTGCTACTTTAAAGTTTTTGAGGACCCTCCATACTATTTCCCACAGTAGCTGCACCCATTTTCATTCCTACCAACAGTGTGCAAGGGTCCCCTTTTCTTCTATCCTCAGTCAACACTTGTTATTTCTTATCTTTTCGATATTAGCCATTATTATAGTTATGTGTCTCCATATTTGATTCCTCCCTTACTATTCCATAAGCTCTCTCACTCATTAAAAGGTGTACATTATATGTTTATTTTATCCAGAAGTTCTAGGTGTTCTGCATCTGCAGTTTAAAACACATATTGGCCAGTCTGTTGCTGAAAATAGACACCTGTTCACATCTTGTTTCATTGCATTCTCATATTGTTCTTATGACTAGTGTTCAAGAGAGGAAACAGGCACAGAATTTTAAGTGGAGGAAACACTGGTGAGAGGCTTGGCTCTGAAGACTCCGAACAGCACATGCTCAGCATTGACTTCCTCTGCCGTGGACTAGTGTCAAGGGTTGCTGCCTCCTTCTTCTCCAGCTATTAAGGTCTATGAAGGTAGAGACATGAACAGCTCCTCTTCTTGGTACCTGCAAACATTTGTTGAGTGGAATCTGGCTTTTTAGACTGTGGTCTCCATTTCCCTGTAATTACAAGTACACTTTAATAAAGTTAGGATTGAGTGAAATTGAAACAAAAATCACCATACTTCTTTGAAGTATTAGCACTTCTCTTCTTTGAATTGTACGACACATCAGCAATTTGTTTCTTCTTTGCATTAGTTCAGTGCGTTGCCGTGGCACAAGACAGAGGTGAGGAACAGTCACGCGACCTTTCTTAGCCCGACAGTTACTGATTTTAACAGTTCCAAAATATTGATTGTTAGTTTGTATAAAAATTTTACTGATAATTTAAAGTATTTGACTTTTCTGTGATCTTATTTGCTGCTCACATAGCTATTCCCCTGCTAAATACAATATTAACAACAAACTTCTTAACTTATTCTTTATTTTCATTAATCATAAAAAAATTGTACCATAAGAATTAGAAGAAGGTAATGGAATTTTTATTGTGGATTTCAGTAGCTTGATTGCACAGCCACATTAAAGAATAAGTGGGACTTGAATGCACTGCTATCCCTTTGTAGGTGGACTGTAGAATTTTTATATTTATTTTACAGAGAAATGGGAGACTATGGAGTACAAATAGTTCTTTTAGAGAACCAGAGGCATATTTTTGACCTTAGCCTTTCAGTAAAGAAAGTATATCTATGCCAGGGGCCAAAATTATACAGATTTTAACTTGATTATTTGTCCTTTCTATCCATAATAGAAATGTCACCAGGATTCACCTACTTCTGTGTCAGGGTGGAACGATGTAGCTTGTCTGTAAATTCAAGTGGCCAAGAACATATGTTATGCTCTATATAAAAAATTTACACATGTGTTTAAAGAACATATTGAAGTAATAGATGAAAAGAATAATAAAAATTCCCAAGAAAGATAAAGTGGTCGCAACTGTCCTGTGAAGTTTTGGTGGGAGAAGGAGTCAAGTCTGTAAGTGATTGCCAGGAACCGTCAGTTGAGTGCAGGACAACATGGACATAAGTGAATGGGAAACTTGGAGTGAATGAAGTTGGTAGAGCAATTTGAAAGAGGCAAGAGCAGATTGCAACACCATCACCCCATCTGCACATTGCCTAAACAACCCCCAAATAGAGGAAAAACTGAGAAAACACCCTGAAAAGAAAAACACACACACAACTTTACGAGAAGGTTTGAAAAACCATAGGATACAAAGAGATTTCCCCAGTTCAAAGCCCATTTCCAGCTTAATTCAATGGTTTTTTCTTTCTCTCTCTCATCTTGAGGAACAGGCCTTTGAACCATGAAATAAACTCTCTCCATCCCTGATTCTGCCTGAAGTCGAAAAGACCAGACAACTCAAAATCTGAAGATTTTATAAGATGTCCATGTGCTCTAGGCCACAAGGGCTGGACGATGGTTGAGCTCCAGGAAGCAAGAAGTTCTTTGCCCCATTTGCTCTAGACCCAATGCTGAGATTCTTGATGACCATCCCCCACAGTTGTCTCTTCTCCCCTCTGCTCTCCCCGCAGCCAGTCTTGCCCTCATTACCAGATCCATCACATTCCCGAACTCGCCTCCAGGACTCCATCTCATCAATAGCTACAGCACTATTTTAGGTGTGGAGTAGGATTCCTTTCTTGGTTCCAGTTGGTGAAAATGGGCAGAAGCTCATGATATAGGAAAGCATTAGCACAGATCTGCCAACGCAAGCAGTGGACCAACAGATCGCCCCGGAGTTGTTTTGTTCATACGGTCTTCTGGGGTAGAGGTACCCACAGAACACAGAGGACCAGGCAGGTGCTAAGATATGAGTAACAGGAGTCTGAACAGGGTGGGGTGGGGGGTACAGAAAAATTCAAAGGAAAAATGGGAAAACTTTAAGGTTTTTGCTGAACAAAGAAAGTAAACAGAGGGATATCTAAATAACCACACCATTTGATTAATGGTATACATTAATAATATAAAAATATTTAATAAACCAGAAACAAGAAATATTTAATAAACCAGGATGCTCTATGCGATTTCCTTTTATATTAAAAAATCTAAGTTAAAAACGTCTATGATATTACCAAAGCTGCAGATAATTTTAATGATAGACGCAATAAATAAGTAAATATAAATCAGACTTGCTGATTTTTGTGCTATTAATAAAAGTTGAAAGTAAAGTTTACACCCAAAAATGTAAATTTAATAAAAAGGGCAAAGTGTGTCCTGTAGGGTCAATCCTTTGTGAAAAATAAAACGTAAGGCCACCTGATAAAAAAGTGAAGATCAGATAATTCTTGAGTTATTTTACTCATTTAAAATTTCATATTGCATATGTTTAAACCATGCAGGATTTCCCATAACATAAGGATTCAAAGTAAGTCTCCTGAGCATTCGGAGCTCACAGTGGGATACTCTCTTCCAGGCTCCTTGTTTTGTCACCGCAGTGTCATTTTGACTTTCCCCCTCCCAGCAACATACACTGTACATCACTGTCAAATAGTTCACATTTAAATTTCCTTCCTTTTCTTGTGTAATCACAGTAACAGCTGACCACCACTCAGTGATTGTCCTGTATTGGTCTGCTTTGATATGCCAGTTTCTTATGTGAGTTGGTGAATGAATTATCTCTATTTTACTGATGGGCGAAATAGCCACCAAGGGACTCGGTAACTTGTCCACGGTAGCGTGATTTAGGACGTTGAGGAGAAAGGAGTCAGCCACCTGCCTGAATGGGAGCACAGGTTTGGTGTCTGATAGGTGGGTTGTTGTCTCGGACTGTCTCACTTTCTAAGCCTGGTTGGTAGTCCTGCTTCTCAGGTTGATATAGCCCTCTGCTCCTGGCTCTTGTGTTATCCTGATCCATGTCAGAAGTGATCTATTTACACTGAAGTTCTTCACGACTTGCTTAGGAGCATTCGAAGGGCAAGAAAGCCAGCCCTCCTTCTCATTATGCCAGCAACAAGCGCAGTTTCTGGTTTGGTGCAAGGGCTCGCTAACGCTGTCCCTGCTTCTTTGGACTCCTTTTTTTTTTTTTCCTTTTTCCCTTGTCTGTGTAAATACCATCCATGCTTCTTTCCTTCTCTACTGAGTGTCCCTTACCCTGTGAAAGCCCCCCACTCTCCACAACCACTGCGCCTCCATTTTGAGCCTCCATAACACTACTTCTGTCATGTACAATAAATGAACCTTATTTTTGGTGCATGATATTAGGGGACCTTTATATCTCTTTTATTTTGTACTCTCCATTTATGTCTAAGCTTCTTGGTTCATAAACTTTTCGAAGACAAAATACAAAATCTCTTTCTTCCACCTTATTCAGTATATCTGTGTTGCCCACAGAGTAAAGTTCAAATTCTGACACGAATGCTTTTTTTTGTCCAGCTCTGTCCTTTTCCCTCACTCTGCTGTGTACCGTCACTAAGATATTTACAATTTCCGTAGCAGATGCCTCAGTGCCCCCAGGGACGGTGAGGCATGGACTTGGTAGTCTCAACCACCTGCCTTGAAATCTTGCATCCTTTCCTTCTGTCTACGTGTTTTTCTCATTAGTAAAATGAAGACAATAATTCCTACATCAAGGGACACTGTGAGGACAGCACGAAATAATTGATGTAAAATCATGAAGCACCATTTCTAGTATGAGTAGCTACTCAGAAACGAGAGTCCCTTTCCTTCCCTTCTTGGAGAACCACACGTCTCCTTCTATCTCAGGTCCGTCCTGAATCTCTGTGGAGAACCATCTCTCCTTCTGTGCTTCTGTCTTGGTGTGCATACCCACTTCAGGGGTCCCCAGGCCACCCTCCTGTTTGATGATTCGCTAGTGGGTCTCACAGGACTCAGAAAAGCTGTTGTGTTCATGGTCATGGTTTCTTACAGCAAAAGGATGCAGAATTATAATCAGCCAAGGGAAAAGGTACCTAGGGTGAAGACCAGGAGAAACCAGGTGCCAGCTTCCAGGTGTCCTCTCCCGGTGACATCCTACTGATAGCCTTTGTCCCCTCATCAAGGATGACACAGCACCTGGGAAGTGAGCCAGCCAGGAAGCTCATGGGGCCTTGGGGTTCGGGGTTTTGTTGAGGGCCAGTAACATAGGCACGCGACACTGACCCCAGCTACTCACTCTCAAGCTCCGAATAGGTCAAACCACTGAACAGTGGGGGCTGAAAGCCTCAGGGATATCTAAAAAAGGCCTTTCCTATAACTCACACCGTCAGCATAAACTATCTGGTTAAACCCATACGGTGTGGCCCCAAGGCTGCAGATGCACCCAGGTACCATGAGCAGGTAGGACCTTCCAAGGGCTGAGAAGTTGTACCCCAGGAGCGCATCCAAGACCAGCCCTCCTGAAGCAGGGCTTTTTCTGGAATGTGCAGGACTTGGACCAATGAGCCTGCTGAAGTAACCCTTGGCTGCGTACTGTTTTATTACGATGATATCACATGCCTATTTCTTCTATCTTTCCACCGTGTAGCATTTTATACTGAGTGGGTGAATCAACACCTGAATGCATATCTGAAGCTCCTGCCATGACCTCCCATTTCTTTATCCATATGTAATATTCATTCTGCATTTCTTGGTTCATCATTGAGTGTAATAATTCGGAGACAAGTTTCTTTTGTTTCTCTTTTAGTTTCAGGGAACTGACTACAATATGAACTTTGTATTTGATCAAACGTCAAACTTTGTATTTCTTTGGATTCTCAGAGAGCCTTCAAAGATTCTTAGCGATTTGAAGGCACAGGAGAAAGCAAAGGAACTCAACGTTGACCTTTACTTTAATTCAGAGCGCACACAGGGCAAAATGCACCATTTCTAGGCGAACAGAGACTACCTTCCTTGGAAGGCTTCGACCTCAACAAAAACCGGTCAAAGCTAAAGTGAGATAAGTGACTGCCTAAAGATATGAGTGGGATGACCCTGATGCCTTTTTTAAACTCCGTCTTTGTGATGATTGGCAGGGCCTGGGATCTGAGGGCAAAAGTAGGAAGAAGAACATGCCCGGGCTTCTCCACTTGGTTCAATTTAGTACTTCCGTGGATCTTAAGAGTGTCATCAAAAAACGCGTTTTGAAAACTTGTGGAGGATCCTTACTGAAATGGGTGAATAAAAGGAAAGAAAAAAGCAGATATAATTTCTTAAAAATGCCTCTGACCTAGTTGGAGACAAAAAATGCATGCAGGAAAAGGGCACATTTTTTATTCTTCCTACCTCACGGCCAGGCAGTATGTAGAGTGCTTTTATGGAGAACACAGGGTTTTGGAAGTTCAGACACAGAGGTGAGGGAATGTTTCTAAAGCATCTCTTAAAATCTCGTGTTCTTCAGCTGGCCAGGTCTAATATTCTTTGTAGCTATTTAGTTCATAAATGACATGGCAGGTGAATATTTATGTAAGGCATAGCATGATTTCACCCAGTTTTACTTACTTTATGTTAATGATAGTTTTCATTAATACAAGGACATTTATCCTTAATATATTTTTCCACTCAACGAAACTATACTTTCTCAAAGTTAATTTTACTAGATCTAATTTTTTAAGAAGGAATATAGATTATTTCTACTTAAAACAATTATATTGAATGAGAAATCTGAAACCTTGGGGCCTAATCCATACCTTTGGTCTTTATTCAGCCTTCTGGTTTTGTTATTGCCCCTTTTAACAAAAATATCCTCTGAATTTTGTTCTTTTAGGTGATCAGTTAAAATCAATCAGCATACTCTGATTTTATACTCCCTATTTTATAAGGTGTTTTTAAGTTCCACATTAAGTATTAGAAGATGTGTCCTCATGTGCCAACTGATTCCTTTGTAAAGAATAGGATTACATTGAAAACAACCTTAATGTCATGTATTTCTTTCTAATACCCATGATTAGATTATACTGCCATTAGTTAAAGGCATTCTTGCATCTAAAGGCTAAATTTGATGTCCCCGTAAAGAATCTTTAGCAGAAAAGTAATTTTAGAATAACTTTGCCTTGAGAAATATGAGTTGAGAGAAAAGCAAAATCACATTTAAAAAACCTGTGGTAAAGGGGCACATGGGTGCCTCAGTCAGTTAAGCAGCTGACTCTTGATTTCGGCTCAGGTCTTGATCTCAGGGTCCTGGGATGGAGCCCTGTGTCAGGCTTTGTACTCAGTGCGGAGTCTGCTTGTCCCTCTCCCTCTCCATCTGCCCCTTCCCTCCCCACCAAAAATAAATAAATAAAAACTAAAAAAAAAAAAAAAGACTATGGTAACTTTTTATTTTCATTATATACAATGTGGTACATTTGAAATACTAAATACAACTATAATAGCTATGAAGTTTTAGATCTGCAAAATGTGTCACCTTTCAAAAGGTAGCACCATATTGAAATCTATCATGAGATTGACCAGGTGCAAAACAGATCAATGCTTTGCTTAACCACAGAATTCTGTGTACCTTTTGCAGAAATTGAATTTGATGCCCGGAAACATCTTTTATAGAACAAAAGGCCTTGAAACAAGTAAGCATATTGGGACAGAGCACACCCACTCCTAGCACAGAATAATACCCTGGATGTCAGTTGTTAGTTCATAATATTAGAGGTAGGTGCTAAGTCTGAGAATTTTTGAGATATGTGTTAAATTAGAAAAATAATTGGATGTTATGTAAAGAGTCGCTAACCCCAGCTACCGAGCTCCCATCTACAGTCCCTCTGGGTGCAGAGCCTGGTTTCAGGGATGCACAGCTGTGCCTCTTGGGGATAAATGTGGAGGTTGTGAATCCCTGGAGATGTCCGGGCTTCTGACTTTTTAATTTATCATCTTGTCACCTCCCACTCTTGCCTCTTTGGGGGTGAGATGAAAGAAATGAGGTATAAGGAATATTCATTTCACTTTTTAATTAAACATTTGGTTTGGTTCCAAAATATAAGACTTCACTTCACATACACAGAAAAGATGTCAGAAAAGTGTGTGTGTGTGTGGGGGGGGTAGTTAAGCCTAGAAATTATTTTCTTACACACAAGGGACTTATATTTACTTTTGCTTTAGCAGAAAAAAACCTCTGCTTGGACCCAACTGGCTTTCACATATTGTAGCCTTGGAATGAGGATATTTCTTGAACTCTGTCAGTGCAACCAAGTGCCATGCACCACAGAAGTACAACCCTACAATATTATTGTGATATCTGATAAAAAATATTTTCTATTTTATATATATATTATGTACGGAATATTTGTCAATCTTTGGCTTTATTGTCTTTCATGTTTCATCTGAGAAAGCCTTCTTTCATGGTCTGTTTGCAAAATGGATCTGTTTATTTATGTTTATATTATATTTTAAAAGCTTTTATCAATGTGTAATTTATTAGCTCACTTGTGTAAAGTGAAAAGAACTATTTTAAAAGTAATTGATGCTTATTTTCCATCTGCATACCTTCTTTGGTGAAGTGTCTGTTCAGACCTTTTGCCCATTTTAAAATTGGGTTCTTTCTTTTCTCATTGTTGAGTTTTCTTTGTTACTTTGGATACCAGTCCTTTTTCAGATATGTGTTTTGGGAATACCTTCTCCCCAGTCCTTGGCTTGTCTTCTTGACCATGTCTTTACAGAGCACAAGTTTTTAATTTAATGAAATCTAACTTACCAATTTTTTTTCTTTCCTGGATTATGCTTTTGATGCTGTATCTAAACTGCTCTTAAAAATAGTCTAGTAATGAAAAAAAAAATAGTCTAGTAATGAAAGAAAATTTATTAGGCTGGTGACAAATATTAAGTAACTACTTTCTTTATATTAAAATAACACTTTGTCGTAGGTGGAAAATGAAAACTTAGTTCCAGACCTTCTGTTCTTTGTCTCTGTATGTCCATTTTGCCCCATCTGTATACTCTTTAGAAAATTTTAATTTAAACCTTTTAAGAGTGAATAAATCAAAGCAGTTTTCCTTAGGTCCCAAAACATGTTGAAGGTCAAGGAAGTTTCTTTTTAAACTTTAAATGCCTTCCTGTTGAACTTCACTTTGTGCCTGATCTATCACCTGCTCCTTTTTCTATCACAACCCCAGGAACTAGAGTCACTTGACTTTACCTGGCAGGCATTTCCTCCTCAGAGCAGCACACTCCTCCTTTGATAGTTTCATCCCTCATTCTGTCAGTCCACGTTCCAGTGCATGCTCCCTGTGTCCCTGGCCACTCCTGAGAATGAGGCAGCCCAAGGCTCTTGGGGTTTGCATACCCTGTTTCTTCTGCCTGGAGTGCCTTTCCCACTGCTTCTTTTTCCTTCTGTTGCTGTCATCTACCTATCTCCACACATATACATGTATATACACATATATATGACATACAAGAACTACATAATTAATACATACACTTTGATGAGTTTGGAGGTAAGTGTACATCAGTGAAACAATCAGAATAATCTATGCCATACACCTATCCATCCGAAAGTTTCCTCCCACCCTTTTATCTATCTATCTATCTATCTATCTATCTATCTATCTATCTATCATCTATCTATCTATCATCTATCTATTTATCTATCATCTGTCATCTATCTATCTTTCTATCTATCTATCTATCTATCATCTATCTAGTAAGAATACCTAACATAAGAACTACCCTCTTGACAAAATTTTAAGATTGCAATCCAGTATTGTTAACAATAGGCACTATGCTGTGCAGTAGATTTCTAGGATTCATTCATCCTGTTTAGCCAAAACTTTGTACCATTTGACCATCACCTCCCTGTTTTTCCTCTCCCCAGCCCCTGGCACCAACCATTCCACTCTCTACTTCCAAGACTTTGGTAATTTTTGATTCATCATGTAAGTGGAATCATGCAGTATTTGTCCTTCTGTGATTGGCTTATTTCATTTAGCATAATGACCTCCAGGTTCATCCATGTTGTCACAAATGGTAGGATTTCCTTCTTTTTTTAAGGCTGAATAATGTTCCATTGCATGTAGATACCATATTTTCTTTATCCATTCATCTGTCAGTGGACATTTATGTTGCTTCTATGTCTTGGCTATTTGTGAATTATGCTACAATGAATATGGGAGTATGGGTATCTCTTTGAGATCCTGATTCCAATTCCTTTGAACTTCTACTCAAATAGAATTTCTGGATCATCTGGTAGCTCTATTTTAGTTTTTTGAGGAACCTGCATGTTGTTTTCCACAGTGGCTACACCAATTTATATTTCCACCAACAATGCACAAGGGCTTCTTTTTTTCCACATCCTTTCTGACATTTGTTTTCTTATTTGCTGTTTGTTTTTGATAAAGCCATCCTAATAGTTACAAATGGCCAACAGGTAAATAAAAAGGTGCTCAACATCACAAATCATCAGGGAAATGCAAATCAAAACCACAATGAGATATTGCTTCTTTTTGCTTACTCATGCTAGGTAAAGATCAGCTCAGGTACTATTTCTGCCAGAGACCTTCTCTGGTCCCCTCTATCTAATAAAGTGTCCCTTATCTCTCTTGCCACAGTGGTTCTATAATGCTCATTATGCCATATGTGAGGGCTGGTCACTTATTTATCTTCTGAACTGTTCTTCTGTCATAGGATATGCCTTTCCTTTGTTTTCCTGTATTGTGTCTAGAATGAAATCGGCATTAAGTAGATGGTCTTTTTTGAACCAAAAAACAAATGAACACATGCAAAAATGCAAAATGCTTCCCTCTGTATTATTTTCTTCCTCTTGCTTTGTTTTTTTAGAGCAGTAAAATGATAAGTATAGAGCATGAGTGATTACTCAAGGATAGTGCTGCAGAGTGTTTGTCAGTTAAACCATGTGGCCTGAACAACATAAAGAAGAATTCGCCACACAGAAATGAGCAGGCAAGGTGGAGGCGACGTCTGTGTTTGCATTTGGAAATATCTCTGAAGACTACCAGAGTCTGCCTTGCAACAAGTGGAGAAATAAATTTGAAGAGGGTTGCCAAAGATAAATAAATAAATCAGTGGAAGCATGCTTGGAAAGTGTTTATTTGTTGGGCTTTCTTAACCAAAACAAATGTTAGAACATTTGTTTAAAAGACGATCTTAGATTTCTGTTTACATCTGTTCATATGATCTTCAATTGGCCATTTAGCCTTGAGCAATAAATAAATCGTAGTGTGTTCAAAACCACATATATGCTTTTCTTTTATCTTAGCCTAGAAAGATAAAGTTACCAGTTCAGCAAATGGAATATTAAGCATGTTCCTAATGAGGTTTTATGCTAGTAAGTATTCAAATTATTCCTGCTTCTCTCCTGCTGACCACAAATTCTTGGGCCTCAGCACATTGTTTGTAGATGCAAATTTGCTTAACCAATTATTTCATCAATTATATCAATACCAATGTTAGTTCTGCACGTCTGAAAATCTCAGTGTTCTTCTACAGTCTCTTGATTTCACATGCTGTGTTTCTCACAGGTCCAATGGGAACGCTAGTTCTGCCTGGCTTCTGGCTGGTTAATGGGGTGTCCATGGGTAAACCACCTCATCACGGCAGATTTTAGATTCTTCACCAGCAAAATGAGGAATTTAGAGAAAATCCTTGAATGCCTCCTCCAATGCTCATCTTCCATGGACACATTATTGTGACATTGCCTCGTGAAGAGGTTCTACTTTAAACCAGACCATCACTGTTGGGAGGTACCCTTCTTCACTATTAAAGCAGGTTCTAGTCAACTTTAATGGGAAAATTAAGTAAGGAAACACTCTTCCCAGCGATTTGATCATTGAATCTTTCTGTGTGTTACCTTCTTCCTGGCGTTCTTCTGCCTTCTGCTCTCAAGTCAACAGATACCATATAAATGTTATCATCTTAAACTCCCTAACTAAATGAAGACAGTAACTTACAGAGTTGCTCAGTGGTGACAGAGAACATATTATGGCAATTGTGGTGGAAATTTCTCATCGATCAAATCTCATCTCTCTAATGAGATGATACCCTTTGATTTTAAATACCATTTTTAAAAAAAATATGAACATGACAGTATACTTCTCACGAGCCATCCATATAAATCACACTGAGCATAGACGAGTTCTGTTTCATTTTTCTGAAATAAAGCCCATAAGAAATCTGGAGGTGCACAAGGAAGTCAAAGGGTTCATAAGACCCGTCTTGTCGCTGAAAATAAGACTGCTGGAAACTCAAATGGTGGGAAGAGTTTCCCCATTTGTGCACCAGGGAGTAAAAGCCTGATGCAGAGACAGGGAATACTGTTTAGAATCTCTAAATATTTTATTAAACTGAATAGGCCAAGTAGAGAGTTTCATTCAGCTGTGGTCTGATTTATTTGGGTGATTCCTACTGGTCCCAAGCAAAGAATTCTTAAGTTGTTAGATTACTCAGATAACAAGCAAATTCTGAAAAATTAATGATAAATGTCATGGGCAACATAAATCTCAGCGATGGTGTGGTCTAGTTGTTGACCATTGCTTTCACTTTTATGGATTGCAGTTTAGGGAAAAATAATATCTTGTGCTCAAGCTCTGCATTAAACAGGGGCAGTGGTGTCAGGAGAGAAAGCCCTAACTCTTGACAAATTCCAATTCTAGGCTATTCTTCCACCCTCTGACATGGATTTTTTACAGCCTGTAGCATTGAAGAAGGTCCTTACAGCTCCCTTCCCCTACCACCTAGTGTTTTTTAAAAATATGCTTTGGTTTATATTTTATATTTATTTAATTAACATAATGTATTGGTTTCAGAGGGACAGGTCTGTGATGCATCAGTCTTATATAACACCCAGTGTTCATTACATCACGTGCCCTCCTTAATGTCCATCACCCAGTTACCCCATCCTCCCACCGCCCCCACCCCCAGCAACCCTCAGTTTGTTTCCTATGATTAAGAGTCTCTTATGATTGGTCTCCCTCTCTGGTTTTGTCTTGTTTTATTTTTTCCTCTCTTCCCCTATGCTCCTCTGTTTTGTTTCTTAAATTCCACCTATCAGTGAGACCAGATGATCAGCGTCTTTCTCTGATTGACTTATTTCGCTCAGTGTTTTGACAATCCTGCAGTCAAAAAGGGAGCATTTCAAAATAAGGTACGACAATCCAGGGTATTAAAGTGGAATGGGAGTGTTTTTAATAATCCAAGTAAAGCAAAATTTGGATTATTAAAAACACTCCCATTCCACTTTAATTTAATTTAATAAAAATGGTCACTAGCCAGCCCTAATGTACTGGTAATAATACTTAAGTCTCTTTCACCTGCCTAATGGCAAAAAGATTTAACCCCTAGCAAACAACCACCATAACAACACAATCAAGAGAAAGGGTCTGTGGGCCTAGGAAAATCATCTGAATGGTGGACAGTTTCCCGAGGGACCTCCGGGGTGAGTGTGTAGGGATCATGCTCTGTCCAGAACGATGCTGTTCAACTGGTCATGACATAGAAATATTTCCAGATTTTTCATGTTTTCCACAGAAACCAGAACGTAAAAACCTCCCAATTTAAAAATCATGCCTCAATGTTAAGTGAATCTTGGCAGGCGAAAACAAGCATGTCCACAAACCCAGTGTGGCCTGTGGGTCACCAGTGTCTCACCTGTTAAAGTGAGAGAGATGGTTTGAGAAAGGGACTATTGAGGAGTGCTGACCTAAGGCAGAGTTGAGCTGGGAGGAGGGGGTGGAGAAGCAGAAGGAGAAGGAGGCAGCAAGGAGGTCAGTGAAATAAAGTGCATCAGGGCATTAGAAAAGGATAGAGATGGGGCAGACAGAGAGAGAGGAGAAGGGAAGGAAGAAAATAGTGTGAAATCAGGTGAGCAATAAAGCAGGGGGCAAGCAAGCAGGATGAGGTGAGATCTATACCCTGTCCCTGGAACTCACATCCCAACAGATAAGGCTGAAGGCAATCCACCATATTGGGCCCATAAGGTTACTTTTGACCTTTGCCACTGATAGGAGTCAAGCATCAGGGGGATAAATGTCATTTAGGGACGGGAAAAAGACACAGATGGTAGGAAATTGGAAAGCATTATGCACACTTTATTTATTTGAGAAGCCTGACCCTTAAAGGAAAGAAAATGATCAGAGACTATGGAGATAAGGTGAAGTCAAGAGAGAAATAATTTTCCTGGTTAAGGGAAGAGATCTGTTCAAGTGTAAAGCACAAGTGAGAAAAGCAGCAAGGAGGACAGTGAATGAAAAGTGCTGGAGGAAAAGAGGAAACGGGCTGAAATCTCCCAAGCGTTTATTTAAATATGCTTCTGCTTGCACCTATTTTTAAAATGACACTATGCCCTATCATTCCGGAAGCTCCTATTATTTCACACACTCACGGCTTATTAAGTGCAGTTTGTTCTGGGGATTATAACCCCTAAGTGATCTGGACACAGCACGTTATTATCAAGCTTTAAATTCATCTAATCTAGCTGCTGTGCTTCAAGAGAAGGTATCTTTAGACACCCACAATATAATAACTAGGAGGGGAGATCAGGAAAATCTAATTAACTTATCGCAGACCTTCCCCTCCCCCCCACCCCGACTGACGAGTCTGCACGGTTCTGTAAATCTCACGGATGGGTCCTTCTATCTGCATCCGCATCCTGGCACAAGAGAGGCAGACATTTCCACCTGCCGATGTGCTGGCTGCCTCCTGCCATCCCTGGTGTGCAGCCCCGGAGCTCGGAGCCAGCCTGCTGTCTGTGCGCCCGGTCTGCTCAGCAGAGCCCGGCCGTCCTAACTGCCTCCCTTTGGGTTTTCGTCTCATCTACAGGGGAGCTGGTTTCCGAAGGTCCGCATCCTTTGTGGAAGCAAAAAAATATGAAACCCAGTGTGATTTCCTGTTCTGTGACTCACGCCCCATCTGGCACAGCCGGGGATTGAAACATCGTCTCTGGGCCACCAAGTATTTAAAATGTAGCTCATCGTCGGAGGTTTCCACAGCCCGTTCAAAGCCTATATTTTCCGTTGGTTAAATATTTAGTATTGGCAACATGAATTTGGATTCTTTCATCCTCTGGCAAATTAGCTCTTTGTGACTATTAGGGATGCCTCATGAGATTGCACAGCCTTACTTCGTTCCTCAACTTTAAGCCGGTTCGGCCCTGGGGGCTGGGGGCTGCGCGCGGGGCATCCGTAACACACCTTACATGTGGCCGCCTTGCCACCCTCTGTTCCTATGTCCCTGCGCGAAGCACACGTCCGGCTCCTCGTCATTCCCAGACCCCAAGTCACTCTGGGCTGCAGTAGAAACGTCATCCTTCTGCCCGGTCATCTGACTCCTGTACTTCATCCCCTAGTATTCCTTCCCTGAATCACTGCAGAAACAGCTCTATTAAGATATCAGGCTTCAGGCACATCAACTCTTTCAATTGCCTTTATTCCATTCTCTTCTTAGTCCTCACCACCCCCGTCTTCCTTCCCTCTCCAAAGCTGGCCAGAAGCCACCTTCTCGTCCAGGGGCCTGTCGGTCTCTGCGATTCTGGGATGGGCACTTTCTTGTTTCCCCGCCTCCCTTCGGATGATTCCTCCTCGGTCTTCCTCATTCACCCATTTCCTTTCCCCAGTCCTTCAGCTGTAGGTGTTCTTTAAGATCTTCTGGCTGCACTCTCCTCTCCACGGTGCCGTCTAGCACGCTGGATCTTAGCTCTAACTCTTAGAGCCAACTCCGATCTGTCTCCCGTTCAGGGCACTAAGTGGAATGCGGCTCTGGCTTGGCTTCCAGGGGGAAGCGTGTCACTATTTCTGTCCTATTCTCAGTTCGCGTGCCTTATTCCTGTCACCCTTCCTCGCCGTCTCTCAACCCCCACGTCCCCCTGGACAAACACCTGGAAGAAAACTGCAGGTGTCTAAATGGGCCAATGCAACGTAGTGAATGAGAGAGGTCACGGAAAGCAGTCTGCTCTGCTCCCTTCCTAGTTGCAGAATCCTAGCAAGGCATCCAACCTCTGTGTGCCTCTGTTTCCCCTATCTGTAACAGTTGGAATATTAATGAGCTGTACTGCATAGGTTTTTATGATCATAAAATGAGTTACTATATTTAAAAGACTGAGAATAGCCTCTGACACACATTAAGAGCTGTGTGGACGTTCGCTATTATTATTAAACACAGTTTTGTTCGCTAACCTACATTTCTAGCACCAATCTCTCTCCTGAGCTCTAGGGGCAGATTAGTGTCTTGACCTCCATGCTCCCCAAGCTCCTGACAATAGGATCAAAATCCAATTTCTCTTTACCTACGTCTACCAGCCTGCTTGAGCATTATCTTCCTGGGCTTTTAAAGAAAAATCATCATTATATCCTCCCAGCATTCTTCTTTGAATCTCCTCAGTCACTTTAATTTCTTTATCTCTTTTACCCTCCAAATATACCCTCTGCAATGTTACCTCTTCCCTTTTTATCCATTTCATTCTTCTAGTTCCATTGTCAGTGATCTAGGTCAGGCTTTCTTCTCTAGTTTGGACAATGGAAGGTCTCCCAACCGATTCTTCTTCCGTTTTTCCATACCACCCAACCCATCCTCCAGTCCTGCCCGCCTCAGCCCGTGCGATGTTCAGACAGCACCGCTGGGCTCTGCACGCATTCAGGGGGAGAGCCAGAAAGAGCCCTTCTGCTCCGATCACATCAGCTTGAAAAGGGCAATGCCTACGTGAACACTGTTTGGGGCATAACATCGTTATTCCCTCGAATCTCTAACATATAAGTCTATTTTGCCACTTTCAGACGTTTAACTTTCAAAAGCAATCCCAAGGCTGCTGGTATACACGGGTGTGGGTCCATTATGGACCCTTGTCCCCTAAAATAGCTCCTGGCGGGTCATAGGTGCTCATTCTATGTGTTTCAAATAATTGAATGAATCAGTAATGCACGCAAAAGCTCATACAGGAAACACAACAAATGTGTGTTGGGGCCATGACCCATCTTAGACACTGTCCCTCCCATTTTTCCATGTAAATATTGTATAAATATTCTATTTTTCCACTTCCGTGAACAAGGCCAACTCTATGCCAATGTAGGATGAAGTGATCCAGCGTACCAGACTATCAAAAATTATCTCCTCGATGGAGCGGGGCGCCTGGGTGGCTCAGATGGTTAAGCGTCTGCCTTCGGCTCAGGTCATGATCCCAGGGTCCTGGGATCGAGCCCCGCATCAGGCTCCCTGCTCCGCGGGGTGTCTGCTTCTCTCCCTCCTTCCTGCTCGAGCTCTCTCTCACTATCTCTGTCTCTCTCAAATAAATAAATAAAATATTAAAAAAAAAATTATCTCCTCGACTTCCATGCCATGTGACTGAAATTCCTAACACAGGAATTTCTCTTTAGGTTCAAGTACTGGAAAGAGAAGAACACTATTAAAAGTTCAAATGATCTGTTTAATACATCTGCATGATTTTTTCCCCTTTTTTGGTCAATTAGCTCCAGTCATTGTCACCCAGTGGGTGGGCACTGGTTGAAAGATACGGCTTGGTGCCAAGTTGGAGGCAGGTATGCTCCACGTGGGGCCAAGACACAGGGTGACTAGAATTCAGGAAAGAGCAGGAAGGCTGAGGGCCAGAGGCTGTGCTAATGAACATTGTATGAGAAAGAAAGGGAGCAAATTCAAGCTTGGGGGGGACGGGTGGCAGAAGGTAAACAGAAGACAAAGGGTCAAAGTCACCCTGTATCTGAAAGAGCAACCAGGCTGTTCCCTGGGACCTGGAGTTGGATTAGCAGTCCTTTAAATGCTCCTGACTGCAGCAAGCTCATACCGCCACCTCCCAAGTGCAGCCCAGAAAGGTCAAGTGCGGACAGTCCCTGCACTTCCAGCAGTGGCTGCAATTATCAGGTAGGTTCTCATGCTCCAGCTTCTGCAGCTGCTTACTCGCTGTGAGCCCTGACACCAGACGGCTGGCTTCAAATGCAGCCGAGCTGACTGTGGATGCTGCCCTGTGGCTGAGCTCACAGCGCACACAACGCAGACCTGCGCCTCGTTGGGTGAGTGACCCCTGGCCATTTACTTCTACTTGCTATGCCTCATTTCTTCCTCTGTGAAATGGGACTAATAGAAACAGCCCCCTGAGAGAGCTACAAAAAGGAATGGCTAAAATAATACCTGTAAAGTGCTCAGTAGGGTGCATATTACCAAAGCTCCATAAAAACTAGCTCTCATTATTCCTACTGGTAGTGCAGAAAGGGGAATGCGCCCAGCAGACCGTGTCACTCGTAGAAGTAAGCTTCCCAGAGTGACTGGACTCAGAATGGTAAGCTTTGTGGAGAGAGGAGAGATGGAGTCAAGTGTGAAGCCCCCTGTTGGGTCTAGTTTGGGTGAATCTGCACAGGAAGGACCAAGGCAGCCAGAGGACACCCAGAGTTGGCAGAGATCTTGCTGGGGAAATAATAATAATTGTAATAATAATAATAATGATGATGATGATGATAAATCTTGGAAAGCAAAATGTTGTTGCTTTATAACTTAGCCCCCGGCCGCTCCTGACTTAACCAGCATGGCCAACCAGGAAAAGTTACTTCGGGAAACATTCTTGCTCATGAAAGGGCCCACCAAAGGGCTGAGCACACATTTTTGAAATGCAAACAGCTATGCAGTACCTCCTCCATTCATCAGACAAATATTTATTTTGTATCTACTATTTGTGGAGCAGTGCCAGGTGCTAAGTGTACAATGGTGAGGAAAAAGGTCTCTGCTTCTGCTCTCACAAGGCAAACATATGTCCTACTGGCTCAGGACGAACCATGTGATTACTGCAGACATTGCCAGACTTCTTAACCTATAAATGCCTCTGCACAACTGAGGTACTGATGTTCTCTGCAACGACTGAGTGCTGTTCTATATTTTTTTTCACCCGGAAACATGAATAATAAGCCCGCAGAACAAAGTAGAAGAGGATTTTGCCATAGAATCAACTTATCCTCTTGACCATTTCTTTATTTCAGTATAAGAATAAGCAAACCAAGACACAAAAAAAATGTGGGAGGGGAGTAACCATCATAAATTATAGATTGTCCTTGAGGAAACAATATCTCCTCTGGGAAATTAACCTCCAAAAATAAGTATGCAGCATTACAAAGACAGGTGAATAAAAGTGTCATCAGTACAGTAGTTATAATACTGAGAAAATGGGAATTCCTTCAATAAATTATATCCTATCCATGAAATGAAATACTATGCTGCCAAGAAAAATAATAATGTAGAATAACAGTGATGGAGAAAAAGTCATGATACATTAGATTTTAAAAAGGCGGTAAGCAAAATACAGAGAGTACAATTCCAATTTTGTAACAATGTGTGTGTGTGTGTGTGTGTGTGTGTGTGTGTTGGTGGGGATTATATGAGATTATTCCTGAGAGATGAGATTTCAGGCATGTGTTTTTCTTATTTCTTTGTCTCCTCCTACAGGTTTTTTTTTTTTCATATTTCCATTGAACGTAAATTATTTTATAATCAGAAATGTGTAAACACACCAAAATTTTAGGGAAATAAGAACATAAAGTGATACTAAATGGATTTAGAGAAAAGAACATACTGAAATTCCTCTTTGCTATGAAAAGCAATCTGTCTCAAATATGAATGTGACATAATTTTTTAAAACATTACAATAAAAAAAAACATTACAATAAAGAGTCCAGTTAAAAAATAAATCACAAGTGAATTGGATGGGGTCATTCAAATTAAAAATGAATGTTTCTGCTCAGCACCATTAGCTGCAGGGGAAATGCAAATTAAAACCACCATGATATAGCACAACACATCTATCAGAATGACTGAAATGAAAACATGGTGATAACTCCAAATGCTGGTGAGGATGCAGAGAAATGGGATCACTCATACCCTGTTAGTGGGACTGTAGAATGTCACAGCCATTCTGGAAAATAGTTTGCTGATCTCTTTCAAAACTAAACACACACTTGCCACGTGACCCAACAGTTATCCCAGAGAGATGAAAATTTATGTTCACGCAAACAATGTACATGAATGGTTCTAAAAGCTCTATTTGTAAGCAGCCCAAACGGGAAACAACCCAAATGCCCTTCAGTGAATAAATGGTTTAACAAACAGTGGTGTATCCATGCAGTGGAATAAAAAACAACAAACCACTGATATCAAGCAACTACTTGGATGAATCTCAAAGGAATTCTACTGAGTGGGAAAGTCAGTCTCAGCAGGGTGCATACTGTATGACTCCATTTGTAGATCATTTGTGAAATAACAAAACTATAGAGACAAAGAACAGATTTGTGGTTTTGAGGAATTAGGGATGGTGGTTACATGAAGCTGCACAAGTGATAAAATTGCACAGAACATGCATGGGCATGCACACACACACACACACACGCACACATGCACACACATGTGCCTGTAAGACGGATTATACCCATGTCGGTTGGTCAGTTTTCTGGTTTAATAGTATACTGTAATTATGTAAGATGTACTGGTACAGGAAGCTTGATGAACAGTGCGTGGAACCTCCTTGTATATTGCGGTGTTTTTCTTCTGTTTGCCACCGTCCTGTGAATCCGTAATTATTTCAAGATGAAAAATTTAAAAAGTATGTGCGTAGGAAGAGATGAAATAAAATGGGCAAAATGTTGATAATCATTGAAGCTAATGGGTAGCGGCAGGTTAATTATATTTTATTTTTCATATATTTGAAATTTTCCTTTATAAAAGAGTAAAGAAAAGCATTTTTTAAAAGATTTTATTTATTTATTTGAGAGAGAGAGAATGAGAGAAAGCACATGAGAGGGGGGAGGGTCAGAGGGAGAAGCAGACTCCCTGCTGAGCAGGGAGCCCGATGCGGGACTCGATTCCGGGACTCTAGGATCATGACCTGAGCCAAAGGCAGTCGCTTAACTAACTGAGCCACCCAGGCGCCCGAAAAGCATTTTTTAAAATGAAATTTCAGGGGCTGCCTGAGTGGCTCAGTTGGTTAAACATCTGACTCTTGATTTCAGGTCAGGTCATGATCTCAGGGTCCTGTATTATAGTCAGACATGGCTCTGGGATAGCCCATCAAAAATAAATAAATAGGGCGCCTGGGTGGCTCAGTTGGTTGGGCGACTGCCTTCGGCTCAGGTCATGATCCTGGAGTCCCTGGATCGAGTCCCGCATCGGGCTCCCTGCTCGGCAGGGAGCCTGCTTCTCCCTCTGACCCTCCCCCCTCTCATGTGCTCTCTCTCTCTCATTCTCTCTGTCTCAAATAAATAAATAAAATCTTTAATAAATAAATAAATAAATAAATAAGATGTTTAAGGATCATGCGAATTTAGTCGAGGTTTATTCTACGTCCTATTTTTTCCCTTTTACTTTTCATTAATGTAATTTTTTTTTTAAAGATTTTATTTATTTGACAGAGAGAGACACAGCGAGAGAGGGAACACAAGCAGGGGGAGTGGGAGAGGGAGAAGCAGGCTTCCCACTGAGCAGGGAGCCCGATGCGGGGCTCGATCCCAGGACCCTGGGATCATGACCTGAGCCGAAGGCAGACGCTTAATGACTGAGCCGCCCAGGTGCCCCTCATTAATGTAATTTTTTCTGCATTATTCCAACATTCTCTTTTCATTTGGAGAATGTCAGTATACTAAATGTAAGAATGTTAAGGTGGTTTCTGGTTTGCTGGTTCATAAGAGCTGCTTCCTCTCCCCTCAGAAAAGCTAATAGTCTCTAGAAACTTGTGAGCAATAGAATTGGCCGCATCGAATTGCAAACTTAAATCCATCAATCAATTCAGATCTGCTAAAAAGGCAAGGACACCAAGTCACAGACTGCTCTCCTAGATTTTTTTCTCTCTAAATAACCCAAATCTTGATGAAAATCCATGTTAGCAATGCATACCATAAGATGACTAGGTTAAAATGCTCAGTTAAAGGAAAGCATCAAGTAAACATCTTTTTCTTTATCTTAGTATGATAGGCAGAAAATTTTCGGTAATATTCTTAGCAAAAGATTTTGGTGGGTATTCTGTGACTAAATAATCAATTTTTATCTTAGACATAACAGAGTGGTGAGTATGTGCAAGGAAAAATGGGAAAAGATAATTCCAGGGAAACTAAATCTAAAAAGAAAATTATTTAGGACAGTTAATACGAATACTAAAAATGAAATGCCTCATGTTGCTAATAAAATTGGAAGATGCAAATTTAAATATATTACCAGAAGGACTGCTCGGATTATGCGAAGCACATTTAAATATGCACATTTGAAAACAAATTAAATGTCACTAACGATTTTTCTAGGTCTTTTTTTAGTGAATTGCTTAACATAAACCTCCTACCAATTATTTATTTAGAACTTAGTCTGTGAGCACCTACTATGCACTGACATTGTATGAACCACAATATGCTGAGATTGCATTTTATAGGCACGCCCATTTGCAAATCAGAGACTCCAAAACCTTTCCCGGTAGCTAAACATAATTGCAAATAAATAAAATTAGTTTAAAGAGAAGGTGTTCTCTATATTTGGACCTATTTATAAATGAGAAATTTTCTACAAATGGGCATTAATATTTACGTTCATATATGTGGTGTTTCCAGTGTCTTAATGAATCTTTCTTTCCTGAAACAAATTGACTTCATGCTCTTTCATGCTTTCAACCATTAGAAAGGCTGTTTTTTATGTAAATTATTCTACACGTCAGGAAAATTTATTTTTACGCTTTTTTATTTTACTAGCTTGCCTGTGTTGTTTAGGGACTACTCTGATAAATTATGCTTTTATGCTTTAGTCTTAAATACAGGATTTTAAAATATCGTCTTCAGCATCATAGGAATCTGCACTGTGAGACTGCTGTTTCAGTTGAAATTTCAGCCACTATTTCAGCATAGATTTGCCATTTTCTTTTGGTTTTTCATGTTTATTCCTTAATCAGCATTTTTAAAAATTGTGACCCTAAAGCATTTTCATATGATTCAAAAATTTAAATAGTTAAAATATTAATGTGCTTAACCTCTCTCCTAAAAAGTAAAACGGAGATGTTGGATATTATTCAAAGGTATTGTGTGAGAACAGGACAATTGCGAGTGAACACCAGGAGACATGATGTTGACCCCGGTCACATCAATGCCAGGTGTCTCTGTCCTTGAATTCCCTTCCACGACTCTGTAGTCATCTGCTCCATCAAATGCGGTGGCTTGTACAGTCAGAAAAAGTCTATTTGATCATGTGAAAATGTATAGACATTCACAAACAGACAAACTAGTCAAACTAGGGGTACACAAACAATGAGAAAACCTTGTGCATTGCCAACGCTGGTCTTTCTCTTGCTTTGTTTTTTCTAGCTTATCTATGCAAAAACCATTTAAAAAGCAGCCACACATTTAGGTGCTTAGCTATACAGCAGTGAACCAAATGGACAGAGTTCCTGTCTTCATTCTAAATTGTTCCTGCCCAGGGGTGTCCGGGTGGCCCAGTCCACTAAGCGTCTGCCTCCGGCTCAGGTCATGATCTCGGGGTCCTGGGATGGAGCACCACATCGGGCTCTCTGCTCAGCAGGGAGTCTGCTTCTCCCTCTCCCTCTGTGCGCTCTCTCTCTCTCTCAAATAAATAAATAAAGTTGTGGAGAAAGGGGAACCCTCTTACACTGTTGGTGGGAATGCAAGTTGGTACAGCCACTTTGGAAAACAGTGTGGAGGTGCCTCAAAAAATTAAAAACAGAGGTACCCTATGACCTAGCAATTGCACTCCTGGGTATTTACCCCAAAGACACAGCTGTAGTGAAAGGAAGGACCATATGCACCCCAATGTTCATAGCAGCAATGTCTGCAATAGCCAAACTGTGGAAAGAGCCGAGATGCCCTTCAACAGATGAATGGATAAAGAAGATGTGGTCCATACATACAATGGGATATTACTCAGCCATCAGAAAGGATGAATACCCAACTTTTACATCAACATGGATAGGACTGGAGGAGATTACGCTAAGTGAAATAAGTCAAGCAGAGAAAGTCAATTATCATATGGTTTCACTTATTTGTGGAGCATAAGGAATAGCATGGAGGACATTAGGAGAAGGAAGGGAAAAATGAAGGGGGGAGAAATCGGAGGGGGAGACGAACCATGAGAGACTATGGACTCTGAGAAACAAACTGAGGGTTCTAGAGGGGAGGGGGATGGGGGGATGGGTTAGCATGGTGATGGGTATTAAGTAGGGCGTGTACTGCATGGAGCCCTGGGTGTTATACGAAAACAATGGATCGTGGAACACTACATCAAAAACTAAGGATGTATTGTATGGTGACTAACATAACATAATAAAATAAAATTTAAAAAAAAATCTTAAAAAAAATAGCTTCTGCCCAGACCCAAATCTTGCTAGGTGTTCGGGGCCCCAAGAGAACAGGGCTCACTCGTGCTTGCTCTCTCTTTCTCTCTGTGTCTCTCTTAGCTGGGTTTTTCAGGCGCCTGCCTTAGTTTCTCTCGGCCACATAAAGCTCCATCTCAAATCTCCCCTCCTACAAATATTCCCGGAATAATACTTCTGGGGGGAGTTCATCCTATTCTGGCTTTCCTACATGATCTCTTGGTCTTTAATAATTTAATGCTGAGCTCTTATTGACTTTAATTGCTAATGTCTCATTTTCCTTTTATCTTTTTCCTCAGCCTTATTTTACACGTTGTTTTTTCCCTCTCAGTGTTTCCTCTCACACATTTATTTATATTATCAGACCTACTGATCTGATATTCGACCAGAAGGAGCTGTCTCAGACGGGCACCACTGGAGTGAAGGGCTGACCACATCCTGTGTGTACAGCCACTTTGGAAAACAGTGTGGAGGTGCCCTGTGAACATGCATCTCCCTCCTGGGGCACTCAAGGGGATAACCTCTTCCCTGCTCCCTCTGCATTTCCACAGTTCCAATGTCTAACTGCCCGCGGACCCTCCCTTCCTGAATGCCCTGGTGGGACCTCACATTTAGTAGATGCTGAAGTGAATTCACTACTGTTCCTTCCCTTCCAGGTCCCCCCACCCAAAGTGCCTAGTTTTTCTGGGTTTTGTTTTTTGTTTTGTTTTGTTTTGTTTTTTGATTTGGTAATGCTATATTCCCAGTCACCCACACAAGGACCGAGTCTTGCTCTATTTTTCCTCTCATGGACCATTATTCATGCTTCTTCCTGGTCACTCACATCTGACTCTTCCTCTCTATCCCCTGAGCCAAAAGCCTGCAATAAGCCATTGCGCGCACCACCAAAGCAGTCTGCCCATGAATTTCTTTGCTTCCTTTTAATTACCCTACCCAACACTGTGAGGCAAATCAGCTGGAACGCTTAGATCTTTATATTCATTCTTTTATGTTGCAGTAATGAATTTCGGCCTTAAGCCCTAGGGTCCCCCGCTCATCACACACTCTGCACTAGAATGTCAGGTATCTGAGAGCAAGAACCTTGTCTCTGCCCTTGCACACGTACGCAGTCAGTAAATACTAACTGAGAGAATTCGTTAATGCCCGCTCACCAACAAGACAGTATCTGAGAATATATGTCTTGGTCCAAATGAAGATTTTTATTTATTTTTTTTATTTTTATTTTATTTTTTTTTATTTTTTTAAAGATTTATTTATTTATTTGAGAGAGCGAGAATGAGAGAGAGAGAGAGTACATGAGAGGGGGTAGGGTTAGAGGGAGAAGCAGGCTCCCTGCCGAGCAGGGAGCCCGATGCGGGACTCGATCCCGGGACTCCAGGATCATGACCTGAGCCGAAGGCAGTCGCTTAACCAACTGAGCCACCCAGGCGCCCCTGAAGATTTTTAAATTATTATGAATATCTTTCTGAATTTCAGTTTCATTCCTACATAGTGCACAAACCACGTGGCATAAATTCTCAATCTTTTTCACTAGCTGAGGGGAAACCAAAAATCATCTCAACTAGAAAATAAACTTACAAGAAAACTGTCACATTCTACTATAATTTGACCTGTCCACAATTACAAAATAAGCCTTTCTGTAATGTCAACCTTTGTTGTTGACATCCTTGGATCACCGTCTTACCTGTGTTTATCCAGCACCAAGACTACCCAGAGGAACAATGAACAAAGAGGATGAGAACCCTGCAGCACTTTTAGAAAGATAAAGAAAACATTTAAAGAGCATCCGTTCGACACATGGAGCAATTTGAGATTTTAAAAGCTTATTACTAATTAGAAATAATGCTCTTAAAATTTGAAAGATCTCAAACACTTCAGCAGCATCTTGCTAGGTGAAAGGAATAAAAGCTTAAGAATATTACTCACTTGAATGTAATGTCCATATCTGAAAACTAATTTCATCACTTCTGTCTTTGTACATGAGTAATAAAATACAACCAAATAAAAATTTTAGATGCTTCAAAAAAATTATAGACGCTTCAATTCAGGATTTTTTTAACATTTTTTTCGATTGAAGTGTAGTGGACACAGTGTTACATTAGTTTCAGGCGTACAACATAACGATTCAGCATCTCTACACGTTGCGCTGTGCTCACCAGGAAGGTAGCTACATCCACCACCACGCAGTGCTTTCTCGGTACCATTGACAATAGTCCCTATGCTGTGCTTTTTCTTCCCATGACTTATCCATTCCATCACCGGAAGCCCGGACTATTTACTTGCATGACTGAGGACACTTACCTTAGTTGGAGTCATTTGGGTTGGTCATGTAGTCATGGACTAACCCTTTTCCTTTCACTAATACCAGAGACCAACACCTCCCCTGGATCATGACTCATTCATGCCCATTTTATAGTTTCTGAACATTTTTGTTTGTATATGGGATATTGGTCCCGAGGCTTGACTGGTTTCAAACTTTTGGAAAGCTCACTTACATTACTGTGCATTTCAGCTACCCTGTCAGCTGATGTTCTTGGTTCTTCATTTAATCATTAGTCAGAATGATGACAGAACCTGAAATTGCCTTTTGCCATAAAACGACCTCTCAGTTGACAGCCATTAAAACATTTTCACATGGTGTCAAACAAAATATGTTGTTTGGCATTCTCTTGACCAAAATGGTTGGACTTTTTTCTTGCCATCTGCCTAAAATGTGTGTAACAATAAGTGAAGTGTCTTCGGTATTTATTAAAATAGCTGTAGGATAAACACATTTATCATATCATCTCATCCTCATAACAACCTGAGAATTGGGTACGACCCCTCCTTGCAAAGGTGAGAAACAGGTTTGGAAGTGCCCACTGCTGGTAAGCTGTAGGGATACAGACCTACATCTGAACAAGTCTGAGATGATTTCACACTGATCCACAGCTGAGTACCATGAGCTACTGAGGATTTGGGAAAGATTGCTACTTAGGCGAACATGTCTTGATGCCTTCATTTTGAAATAGAGGAGTGGAGAGAAACTTATTAAGAGGCCTGAGGGATCTTTGGGTGAAGAGACGACGAGGATTAGTTAAATGGTCGGGGGTGCTGGGGGGCGGGGGACGAGGTGTGGACGGGAAGGTTGCTAAGGCTGCAGTACCAATAGGATTTGCCCGCTGATTCCTTCTAGTCCTCCAAAAAATAGGAAATAGAATTGGATATCACGGATGAGGACTCTTTAGTGCCGAGAGAAGTGGGAAAATGATTTCACATCTAGTCTCTGCTCTCTTCATCTCGGCTTCCTGGCTTTTCAAACCAAATGTGCTGTGCACTGTAGCTGTTCTCGTACCCGGCTGTAGCCGGCGCCTCGGGGGGCAGGGAAGGGCTCAGGGGGAGCCTCGTGTGCGTCCCAAGCATTGAGCCCCGCTCCACGCTGGTTCCCCCGTTTGCTCAGTCACCGTCACGGGGTGCCTTCACATCCTGGTGTGACACGGTGAGGGCCAAGCAGTGTGCATGGGGGGCCAGGGTGCAGTAAAACGTTTTCGGTGACTAGTGTTTCATGTCCTGTATCTTCTAGGATTGCCCCGTGCATGTGTAGCTTCCTGTAACCAGAGAAAGGACTTACCCAGCTTTAGCTCGGCAGGACCACACATAACAAGATCATTTCAATACACCTGCATGTGGTATCATAGGGACGTGTTTTTGATCAGTGGTTTTCAAATCTTTTAGGAGGGGATTCTTTCCTTCAAAATGAAGCCCAGTAATTGAAAAACATATGGAGATCTGAGCTGATTATTGAGATATAAATGAAAATGTACGAAGAATAATAATTTCCACTAGAAAAAAATATATGGGGCAGATGGGAAGATGGGTCTCCTTAAGCCAGGCCTGGACCCAGAACCACCCCCAAATGCCTCAGGCCAGCCCATCATCACTTCTGTCTGGAAACCTGGAGACATAGCTCTCCATTCATAGTTAAATTACAGATAACACCAGAATATAATTAGAGCACGCAGTTTCAAAATTGCCTCTAAATAATGCCATCCAGGCCAATAAGACTTGATTTTTGCCAAATTGAAATATCAGCATATTTTTAAAATGAAAGTGTTAATTAGAAGAAAGTTTGGTCAGCCAGGAAACTTAGTGCAATGATAAGCGCAGAGAAAACATTGGCAGTATCCACGAGAACATGGCAGGAACAGAATCTGATGGGAATTACCAATCTGTAACCCTAACACAGGTAATTAGAACAGCAAGAACAACCAACTTGCTTTTATAACTATGAGCCAAATTTTGTACTAAGTACTTTACCTATATTAACTCCGCTAATCCCCCTGAACCCCTATGAAGTAGATTATTATCCCCACTTCACATGAGAAAACTGAGACCCAGAGAACTTAAGTTACTCAAGGTCACAGAGAAGTAGAGCCAGAATTTCAAGATAGGTAATCTGGTCCACAATCTGTGCTCCATCCGGGTAAGATGAACTGACCAGGCAATCTCACCTGATACCATAAGTAGTCCCGTCCTTGTAGGCCAACTTGACTTCTCTGATGTTCGAAATGCAATCTTCTAACGATGAGAAGTTTTGCCATGTAGTTCTGCTTACGGAAATCATGTTGTCCGATCTGACTGATCGTTTTACTTGAAAGGGTTAAATATTAAATCAGCATTTTGGTTTTAATCATCTGTCTTATTTAATGAAATTCCTCTAAACCATTTCCTCTTGATTTGCTGAAAGGTGACATTTGTGGACCTACAGAGCTGAAGGCCAAGCCTGAGCGAGCCATGGTCGTTGACCCCATGGCCATGACCCACCATCGTTGGTGCATTGCGTGGGCCGGCCCATCCCATCACTTTGCTACTTGCCTCCTTGCTTCTATTTGTTCCTGTTACGAGACCAGTTCCAGAATGTAAGGCCTTTCTGGCTGTCCCAGCCTTCAGGTCAATAATCAACACTAGTGGTACTCCTACACACCCTGGAAAGGTGAAACCCTGTCTACGGCTCATGGAAATAAGCCCGTGGACTGAAAAGGAAAGCAAGGAGCTCGATAGAGCATCCAGCTGATAACAGACTTAGATCCAGCTGCAAAGTGAACAAGAAATTCACGTCTCCTAAGGTCCTGGAGCAGCTAAAGATTGCCCTAATGATGCCCTCTTTCTTACCATTAATGCCACATGCCCACTTTGGTGTTCTCCTCTATCACTGGTATATGCAAACGTTGAACGGCCCTAGCTCCGTGGTGGCACCCAGGCCCTGGTCTCTCCCGCTTCCCCCATTTCTGACTTAGAAGCAGCAACCAATCTAAAATCGATCCCGCCTCCTTTAGGCCCTCCTTTGAGTCCTTCTTCCCCTTCACCAAAAGATAAGATGTTTCCTGTTTCACTCTCATGGAATGGCATTCCATGGTTCTGGAGTGTCCTCTCTCCTTGCATCTAGTCAAATAAATCTGATTTTGTCTAACTGGTGGCCTTTGAGCCCTTGGCACCTCATCTAGATCCAACACCTGGGTCCTGAGGCTCCTAGCCTGGGTTCAGTCCCCTTGGCCTCAACTTGCTGCTCTTTTAATGAGTCTAATTTCCAGTCTCCAAGACATGGTCTGTGACTCATGGCCAGTTCACCAGGCCCTTCTATTAACTTAAATTCCCACTTCTTGAGAAAGGCACTAATGTGCACTGGTAGAGCAGGGAATTGTTATTCACACAATCCTGATTATAAGAAGTACTATGTAAGCTTGCATAAATTACTTAAAACCTTGGAGCTTCCGGTTCCTCACTGGTAACATGAAAATAATATCTACCTCATCTAGAAATGTCATGAGGAATAAATAATGAGATTATAGAATGTGTCTAAAAAATAATAGTTTTTAAAAAGGTCTATTCCTTCCCATGATGCTGTTCACTCTTCTGACCCCAAACGACTAAGTAAAGCCATGGCTCAACTCCAACCATGGTCTTTGTCTCGTATGTAATAATAATAATAATAATAATATAACAAGAGTGCCAATTCAATAGTTAACAGTGACCGTTGCTAGATGTTACATGATATCTTAAGCAGTTAAAATTCATTTAACATTTCCAACACCTCTAGAAAGCCAATCTCATTAAAAATTTCCTTATAAATGAGGAAACAGGAGCACGGCGAGGTTAAGTTACCCACCATCACAGAGCCTGGCATAGTGCTTTAAAAAAGTTGAATTAGTGGACAATATTTTTAGAAATCCAAAAATTTTACCTAACACTCCAGATTCCTAGCTTCTTTGGAAAAAGTCAAAACTGTGGCAGCACCTGGCCTGAGTTCTGACAGGGCAAAAGTTAGCAGGGTCTGGGGTGTTGACTTAGATGGGTGTGTGCCTTCAGGCGGGCGCGTCGCCATCGAGCACATACACCTGCAGCTTTGCCCCGTTTTGTAGACACATGGCCCCCAGATGCCCAGGAAGCCTTGAAACCTGCCTGAGTAAAGTAGGACTGTCTTTGTATGCGAGTAAATACAGTGTGGTAGTGAGAAGAGGAAGAGATTTTCAGCCTTTAGAACCTAAACACTGGGAATGGTGGAACTCTTCTGTTGTTATGTTTGTTTAGCTTTCAGAATTAAATCAGGACTCTAATAAATAGATAGTGGTTTTGCTCATTCCAGTGTTGGACTTCCTTCCTGTAACATTTAAAAAAAAGATTTAACTCATGCATTGAGAGAAAAATACTTACTAATACAATTATGCTATACATTTTTTAAAGTGATGATTTGTCTTCGTCCTATATTCTAAAGGAAATCACTTACTTATTTTTGAAAATTGCAGGTCATTTTTGATTTGTAAATATTAACTATATATTTTTATTACTCTAAGCAAAATAAATCAATTTTTCCAAACTACCCCCAAAGAATCCTCTTAAGAAGAAAAGATAAGCACACACTGAAGAACAATGAGTAACTCGTAGATAGGATCAAAGGCATGGCCAGGAAAAGCTTTGACTGCCTTGCTTATTCTATAAATATTTTAGAATGAAACTTACAACATAGATTCACTCAGTTTACTTCAAACTAAATCTGAAGTAACTAGGGCACTCCACTGGTGTCGACTAAGGGTAGTAGAATTTTAATGCAAAAATATATAAAGATAGAAATTAACATTTCTTAGAGTTTTAAATATATTTCTGAGGCTTCTCTGTACTGGAGGGTGTTCACGTAGAGAATGACTTGGAAGGCCTCCTTCCATGATTCTCTGATTATGCAGAATTTCCCAGGAGTTGGTCAAGATGGCAAATTACACAGAACCAGATACTTGAAGGGAGTCCTACCAGACTCCCCACACAATTTTTAAAGGCATCGATTGAGGGGGTTGGGAAGGGACCTTTTAGGTAGCATCTGCCCAAGGTCAGATGACACGTCACAGTCGGTAATCTGGTCACATTGGTTGAAGACAGGGACATTTTTTTATTTTATACAATAGCAGCCAAATGAAAATTATAACTGCAAAGATTGTCTGAGATTGAGATAAGACTGTGTCTACAAGAGTTCCTTAAACAACAACACAACACAAGAATTATGAAACAAGTTCAGTCCGGTGACAGAAATTGGCTTAAACACTTAAATTTTAAATTTATAGAATTTCATTAGTTTACTAAAATCCAATTTCAAGCAAGATGCCGTGTTAACTTCCTCACAAATAAGAATAAATTGCAATAAATATGCACAGTAAACAAATGCTTGATTTCTGAGTGTTTCCTTCTTCACACTTTCTGCTTCAGCACCAGACCTGTGAGTCGCTCACCACACATGCCACCGTCTGCCCTTCCTCCCAACGCTCAGTTCAAACACTATCACGGACTTCTGCAAAAATGTTCCCCCATGCTTCTCCAGCACTTGGAACGGTGTACGTAGTAGGTGCTAAATAAACACTCGTTGACTTAACGTAGTAATGGGACACATTCTTTAACTTCTACTGGCTGACTTAGTTGAGCCACCTATCCTAAACTTTAACATGCTCCAGTTAAAGCAACTCCATTCAGTTGATATTTTGATGTGATAACTATTTATGTCCCGCTCGTCCTCCACTGTCCTCACCTATGTATATATTCCACAAAACCCTTTCCTCAACTCAGGTAGCTAGGATACTCCACTGTTGTTGGCAAAAGGCAGTGTGTTCATGCAAAGATATAAAGAGATAGAAATTAGTCAGCATCTCTTAGAGCTTCAAAATATATTTCTAAAGCCTCCTCTGTCACCAAAGGATGTTGGACTAGAAAACCTCTTGTATCTCTTCTTTGCACGATTCTCTGATCCTGCACAAACTGCAGTGATAATGGATATAAAGTGCATATTCTGAAATATTAAATGGAAGCATTTGTTTTTAAAAGTTCAGATATTAAAGCATACATATAATTAAAGAACGTATTTTCCTTTTAAACTGTCAGTGATCTGTAATTCGCGTTTGCAGTTTCAATCACAGTGGAAGGATAATACAATCAAGGGTAAATTGTTTTTCTTCCTCCCTCCCCTCCCCTGCTTCCTCACCCCTGCCCAGAATCATCTGAGACTATTTCCAGGGAAACTCATTTACTTTGGCAGCAAAATCTGGTCTCACGATGACGGTGGCTTATTGAGCAGAGATTCAAGAGACCCTAGGAAGTATCCTCCAGGAGTGGAGCAACTGGTTTCAACACATCCAGCTGAAAACAGCCTTCCCTAACAAACTGGAGTGATGGGGAGATTACTGAACATAGAGAAAGGGATGATCAGGGGAAGACAGTACACAAGGCAAAGAAACTGGGACGGATGTGGGGTGGCATTGCAATGGGAGGGAAGACATGCTACTTGTCTTTTCTTCTAAAATCACAATTCAAGGGCGAGTGAAGTCTCCCTTAGATATCTCAGGAATATTGTCATTCCTACTGTGAAGACTCAGACCAACATATTAGTACCAGCAATGGGACGAGAAGGTAGCCAAGACCTGGGTCCTGGTGAAAAGCAGCCACAAAGGAGACAGCTAAAGAGGGTTTGTTAGTGCGAGTCCTGTTAACATGGAATGTTCTCACTGTCTTCCTTCTAAGAACTTGGCATATATTTTCCTTTAGATGCTCTAACTCCTCTGGTAGCCACATGGGCGTAATATTATGCTAAGTGCTCAGGATGAGAATCACAGGATATGGCAAAAATATGATCCCGGTCTTCGTGCTCTTGATATTAAATTAACACGTAAGACTATGTTGGAATAAGGGCACCAACCACCCAGCACTGTGGTTGCTGGGCATTAAATATACTTAATATAAGGGTTTAAATATTTGGGGGTGTCTGGGTGGCTCTGTCAGTTAAGTGTCTGACCTCGGCTCATGCCATGATCTCAGGGTCCTGGGATCAAGCCCTGCGTGGGGCTCTCCACTCAACGGAGAGTCTGCTTCTCTCTCTCCCTCTGCTCCTCAGCACTCTTGTGCTCCCTCTCTCTCTCTCAAATAAATAAATAAAATCTTTAAAAAGATAAATAATTTTAAGAAGAGTTTAGACATTTGTAAAATTAAAAAAAAAAAGACATTTGCGTTTTAGCTTTTGGGTTATATGAACTCTCTTTTCCTCAACCCGTTAACAATAGAAGACATCTCTGAATTTACACACAAATACCAAAAACATAATAATATGCTTTAAAATGAATGGTCACAGCATGTATAAGATCATGTTGCTGGTGTGCAAAATTAAGAGTCTTAAAAAGCAAACATAGGCCCAGTGGTTAAGTGTGCACACGCTTGCCTGGTTCCCAGGCTTAGGGGAAACATCCAGCATTTCACCATTAACTCTGGTCGTAGTTTTTCATAGATGCTCCTTAGGAGACAGAGGAAATTCCCTTTTATTCTTTGTTTGCTGACAGTTTTTTGTTTTGTTTTGTTTTTTTTTATCACAGATAGGTGTTGAATTTTGTCAAATGCCTTTTCTACATTGATTAAAATGATCCCAAGTTTTTCTTGTCGTTGTTATATTGCTAATATGGTAAATGTCATGAATTTATTCTCAAATATTAGACCAGTCACATTGTTCGAGATCATCCATGCTCGGTCATGACCTATTATCCTTTTTACATACTGGTGAATGCTACCTCTTTTAAAAATTTTCTAGATTTGCGATGTGTTTTTTAATTGCTTGCTCACAGTTTTTTCAACAAAGCAAATTTTCTACTTGGAAAACGCTCTGAGCTACTAACTGTAACTGCAAGTTTTATTTCTGAGACCGTGTGCAAGCAGTATTTAAAAATGTATTAGGAAGACACCATAAGATGCAGAACAAACATATTAATACATGCACAATGTCCCTTGGCCAGAATTGCTTGTTTACTGTTCTCGTTGGTCTGTCTGGCCCTCTAAGCTGAGGTTTTCATCTCGGGGTTTTAGAAAGGTGGGCCTCTTAACGAGGTGAGCCGCTGACCCAGTTTTGTGTGCACGTGACAGAAAATGCCCAGCTCCGAAGCACCAGCACGCTGCTGTGAGGGGGGCGAGGAGATGCGGGGCCCTCCAGGGGCTGGTGAGGCTGTAGGAAGGCCTCCTGGGACCCAGGGAGCCCTGCACCCCATAAGCCAAGCTCTCAGAAAGGAAGCAGCCCTTCTGGTCAGAGGGTTGTTCTGATTGTGTAATGTCTCCCCCCACTCCCCGCCCCAAGTCTTTCTCACGGCCTGTCTTCAGTTAGTAGTGAAGATGGGAGCATTTAGCAAAGGCCTCCACATCGCAGGCATCAGACTGTTACTCCTTACACGGTCTCACTTTCCATCTTTCAGAACACTGTACCATCAGCCCGTTTGAACAGAGGGAAAGCTCGTGGCCTTCAGGTAGCAAATGGCCGGGTGAATAGCTATGGAGAAACTGCTCAATTTGTCGGCAAGTTAACACAAAATGTAATCATTGCATGAATGGAAAATAGGCCTTTATGTCCCTATGGAATCATGCAGAACACATTTAAGAAACGAATAGATTCGCCACCCAGAAAAGCAGATAAACTGCTGCATGCATTTATTAATATAATGAAGGAAAACACCTCAAATGGATCTGCTAACATCCTTTTGAGCTAACTTGACTTTTTTTTCCCCCTAATCAACCTGTAAGACGCTATTATTTTTAATATCATCTCAGGTCCTCAGCTGGGAAAGACTTTCAGGAGCCCATGAAGAAGCTCTGTGGTCTGTTTCAGGACCAGAGCTAGGGGAACATGCCTATTTTGTTATTTCTTTTCTCTTCTTTTCTTTTATTTTTTTGAGAGAGAGAGTGCACAAGCAGGGGAGGGGCAGAGGGAGAGGGAGAGGGAGAATCTTAAGCAGGCTCCACGCCCAGCGATGAGCCTGATGTGGGCCTTGGTCTCACAACCCTGAGGTCATGACCTGAGAGTTGGATGCTTAACCGACTGAGCCACCCAGGCGGCCTCTGCCACGAATTTCTTACAGAGACCAAATTACAAATGGTGATATGTTGCCAAAGCTACCCCCACAAATCTCACTGAGCCCATCATGGAAGTGAGGCAAGGGCCCTGGGAAGGAAAACATCTTGTCCACACACCCAGTCCTTCCATAAATCTCCTATTATTTGGTGACTGTCCCCATTTGGAAGCCAACTTGGAGGTGAGAATTTTGATGTCGTGGAAGAGGGGGTTCGCCAGGCGGTGAGGTGGTGTTTCTGTGTGTCTGTCCTGTCCACTCTTCTGTAAAGGCTGATGATGGTAACGATGTTTACTGAACACTCTCCGAATTCCGGGCCCTCTGCTAAGCTTTTTATATTCACCATCCTGTTCAAACTTGACAAGAATTCTGCGAGATCAAATACTCTCTGCATTTGAAAAGTGGGGGAAACGTATCTTGGAAAGGACATTTCCGTCCCTCGAAGTCAAAGCTAATGAGCGCAGAGCTCAAATACAGTGAGACATATCTGACTCCCGGCTCTGTGTTCTCAAATGCTGAAAGCTGCTCTCCTTCTATGACATGGTCCAATGATCTAAGTGGTCTTGTGTCTGGGAGCTCTTACTAGTGTTCATTTTTGGAAAGCATAAATCATTTTGGGATTCCAGAGCCAATTGGCAGAAAGGTGTAGAAGGGCCGGGCTGGCAAAATGAACAGAGAAAAATCTAACCAAACAGCCTCATATAAGTTGTATGGACTTCTTCTACGACTGTAGAGTTAGTGTGAATTTCATCATCTTTATGATGATGGATCTTTATGCACAGGTGAAGAGAAGATCCCATGTCTCTTCACCTACTAAGAGAGGAGTAAAAATGAATGTTAAGTTTAAGCATCAATGAAAATCAGCTTACAGTAAATTGGTATAAAATTCTTAATTTCATAAATACAGAAATTGAAACAGTGGAGTTCATCGCTCCAAGATTTCTTTGCACATTAGCAAAATAGTTTTCAACTGAATACAGAGTGGGATTACATGGCACTGAAATCAGACCTCTTCTTCAAAAAATGATATACCTTTGGAATTCTAAAAGTGGATATGCAATTGGCCAATTTACTTCATATTTTAATATTTTCATAGGGCAGGGATGTCAGGCCGTTGGTTCTTGACATTTTCTTGATGTCCTAGCACATCCTCCTTGTTCAAAGGACAGCTAATTTGCTCACATTTCCTGGTGGCACAGAGTGTTAAGAGGACAAGGCTCGTTGGCCATGAGATTGTATGTCCCTCTGAACGTGCAAAGAGGTCTGCCAGCTCCTGAGTGCTCATCTTCATATCAGCTGGCAAACTGGTCCCTTGCGTGTTTCTTGAGATGCATTTCTCTATTTCAGCAGAGCATCAGGGAGTCTATCTAACCTTACACACTTAATGGAAAATGATCTCTAGGGAAATCTTTTCCTTTCACTTCTCCAAGAATTTTCGAAAGGGTATGATCAGTGATTATAGTCCTTCTTTCATGACACAAAAATGAACCATCTTTTAACTGAAGAAATGGAGAGTGTGTTCCAGGAAAAAAAGAGAACTAATTATCTCCTGGATCTCCCCTCCATAATCTGTAACTCTAGCAGCAGATTAATTTGGGACAAATTTGGGTAAATTATCATAAAAATTATCATAAATCTGTGACCAGGTAAGAAGATGTAGACTCAGACAATTTAAGATAACCTTATTTGTAGAAGAAATACTTAGTGTAACCTTAGAAAGTTATCAGTTGTTATTATGTAGCACCTGATCTCTTTTCTAGCCCAAAGTTATTATAATACATAAATTGCATTGTAAAATAATAAATTATGTACAATAATGTATAATGATAATTGACTTTCTCTGCTTGACTTATTTCACTTAGCATAATCTTCTCCAGTTCCATCCATGTTGATACAAAAGTTGGGAATTCATCCTTTCTGATGGCTGAGAAATATTCCATTGTATATATGTTCCCCATCTTTATCCATTCGTCAGTTGAAGGGCATCTCAGCTCCTTCCACAGTTTGGCTATTGTGGACATTGCTGCTATGAACATTGAGGTGCAAGTGGCCCTTCTCTTCACTACATCTGTATCTTTGGGGTAAATACCCAGCATGGAGGACATTAGGAGAAGGAAGGGAAAAATGAAGGGCAGGGGATCAGAGGGGGAGATGAACCATGAGAGACTATGGACTCCAAGAAAAAAACTGAAGGTTTTAGAGGGGAGGGGGTGGGGGGATAGATTAGCCCAGTGATGGGTATTAAGGAGCACATACTGCATGGAGCACTGGGTGTTATATGCAAACAATGGATCATGGAACAACATCACAAACTAATGATGTGCTGTATGGTGACTAACATAACATAATTAAAAAAATAATGTACAATGATAAAATTAATTTATTCCATTTTTTTTCATTTATCTAGCAGGCGTAACAAAATGAGCATTTTATCATGGTAGCTACGGATCCCAGAATTTTTAGGGTCAGACGGTTTTTGAGAAAACGCCTGCATAATTTGCTGAAAAATGAAGTTGGGACAGTGGGGAATGGATGCCTATTCATGGCCAAAACAAGAGATTGGTCAGACTTCTCTGTAAGATCAAACATAAAAGCTGACCTTGAGATGGGGATGAAAGAAAAGATCACAATGTGAGTGAGGGGTGGGGAGAAGGGTCAGTGATCAGGAGGAGGCTTTGGGGCTCGGTGGGAGGAAGTGCAACATCTTCGTGATAGGCAACCAAAGAATATTTATAGTCATAACATTTTTGCCTTCATGAATGTAAATTCCTTCTCCATTGTCCAAAGCAGTAAACGAAACCAATCATAATCTGAAATTATTTGACTGGGCAAATTATGGAAATCCCAAAGAAAAAGTGAAAATAGGTAATGCAGGTAGTGACTGCCTAGGGTCAGAGGTGACTGTGAGCAATAAAGGCCCCAAGGAAGTTGAAGTATCTTGTCAAGCGTTGTGAATTTACAAAGGCAAGCAATTTTGGATCCATGCCCACCCTATCTAGAGGTCAAAGCTTGCGGTGCAGCTGACAACTGGCTTCCTCACTCTTCGATTTATTCTCAGAAGTAATTCTTAACCTTGGCCACATTTTGGAAGATGCTTGGGTAGCTTTTAATACCTACTAATGCCGGAGCCCCACCTCAGAGTTTGACTTCTTGGGGGGAGTGGAGGGGGCTGGAACCTGATCATTACTATTATTTTAAAGCTTCCCAGATAATTCTAGCCTGCAGCCAAGATGAAGGAGTACTGAACTTTGTGACAACAGAGAATATAATGCTGAATATGTCATACAAACAAGGAATTTGCAACGGTCCACTCTCTCAAATGAGGTTCCTCATTCAATCACAGAACAGCCAAAATTATTTTAGGTAATTACTTTTTTTAGTTCCTCCAAGGATTCGTGTAACCGCTGCCATCTAGATGCATATGAATGAAATGAATTCATTATATACAGTGATGGTCTTGGGGCAATTAGGGCTTAATTTTCTCACAGAACCCCCATTATCTGGTAGATAGAAGAGAGGGACATTACAAAGAGTGAAAACTGCACACAGAGCAGCATAAATATTGGGGGGTGCATTTCATATTCTTGAGACAGTCACTCCTGTGCCCATTAAGGACATAGCTAAGTAATCATGGCAATTTTCAAAGTTGGGAAAGCCTCTGTCACACAAACCTCCTTAACATTTGCTCCTACTAGCAGCCAACACCCAATCAATTTAGGTTATGCTATGCATAGAAACTAGTAGCATCATGGTACTAAGTAAGCAAGGTGACCAAATTATTCATTGTCCAAACTGGGGCAGTGTGTACCTTTGTGTGTTCAGGAAGCACCATGATGGTTAAGCTGAAACACAAGAGGTCAACCGGGACCTCTTCAAGCACACCAAGAGGCAGACTTACCCCAGTTCTGGACAGTAAGGGTGCTATTAGGAGGGAGACTCACTTGGCCAACACCAAGAGGACCACATTATGAAGAGAAAAGTAGTAGGTTCCCTGCAGTCAGACAGAACTGGGTTTAGTTACAAACTTCCACATCGATTAGCTCTGCTGGCTTTGGTAATGTCCAGTGCTAGGTACCTGAATTAGCTATCTTGGTCAACATTATATTCCAACTGCCTGATTGCCATGGAATAGCTTTTCAATAAGTATGTTTGAATATATGGACAAATGAATGAGTAAAAATACCCTAGACTCTCTCTCCATTTGATTTGCCTTGTTGTGAATGTATCCTGTAGAAATTGATGTCTCTCTTATTATTAGAACTCAAAACTGAACACCTAAATCCAAATACAATCTCTCAGCCCTTACATAAGGAAGTTAAGCAGTCTAATATTTTATATGTTTATTTAACAGCTTCATCAAATGTCCTTATTAAATTGGGATATATTAAACCCCCAAGTCTTTGTACATCAAATTGTCTTAATTGTCTCCAGAATGTACATGCATGTTTGATAGATTGAATTGAGGATTTTTACGTTTATCCCTGTTAAATTTATCTCGGGTATTTTGGTTCTGTGTTTCCCCTACATTTGATTGCTTGAAGTTTTATTTTGTCTTTATCATCATGTTTCTTACCAGCGTGGCGGTATTGAGAATTAGTAAGCAGTTTTTGGTCATTGATAACAATATTGAATAAGAAAGGGAGAAGGAAAGAATACAGTACCTTCCCCTGTAGGCTCTTCTCTCCATTGACTTTACTTAGTTCATAAACATTAGTGAGTGTGGTTCTCCTGTCAATAGCAAATCAACCCAACAGTGCTATCAGCCCACACTGATTTTATCGTATTATCTAAACAGAATCTTAGAGAGGCATTTTAGGTGCTCTCTGCATTCCCCCTCAATTGCTTTAGCGATTGGTACTCTACAATCACCTTAATTTATATTTGGCAGGCAAGCATAATAAATACATGCTATGGTGAGTGCTGTGAATTGTGTAAGACTAATGAATCACAGACCTGTACCTCTGAAACAAAAAATACATTATATGTTAAAAAAAAAAAAAAAAGAAGATAGCAGGAAGGGAAAAATGAAGGGGGGGAAATCGGAGGGGGAGACGAACCATGAGAGACGATGGACTCTGAGAAACAAACTGAGAGTTCTAGAGGGGAGGGTGGTGGGGGGATGGGTTAGCCTGGTGATGGGTATTAAGGAGGGCACGCACTGCATGGAGCACTGGGTGTTGTACGAAAACAATGAATCATGGAACACTACATCAAAAACTAATGATGTAATGTATGGTGATTAACATAACATAATAAAATAAAATTAAAAAAATAAATACATGGAAAACATTTTGACTGCTTTATAATCTTTTCTTTAAGAGATCTGAACAATCCATACTGCAAGCCTTTCAAAGACATGGTTGTATGATTAGGACCCAATATAACACCTGGTCTGTAGTACACACTCAAAATACATTTAAAGAATCTATCTTTAAATGTCTGATGATTTACTTAAGCACTTAGAGGATTTCACTTTAAATAATGAAAAGGATTAAGGTTTGTTATTAGCCAGAGAGGTGTTACATTGCACCAGAATATTCCTAGCTTGTTAAAATAAGAGACCAAGAGGGCACCATAAACAGTTAATTAACAATGAAGTATTGAACTTAAAACTTCCTCAAAAGCACTGAATTTTTTTCAGAATATTTGCTTAGACACTTGAGAATCCAGAATTTAACAACATACCACCATTTTGCTTTCTGTTGTAACATTCGCCATTATTTTGTGGCCCAGTGCCTTTTCTTGGGCTGTTTCTTGATTCTGGGAGGCTCTGTCCTCAGAATGTCAGAGCTGGAAAAGACCAAACAATAATACAGTCTTATATACCTCTCCAATAATTGGTGATAAGAAGGAGATCCAGAAAATGGCTTTTGACCTGCAGCTGTCAGTAGCTCTCATCTGCTGACTTCCAGTACAGAGGGCACCATAGATCACGGGGAAGATCCCAGGTTCTGGGTCCAGATTGCCAGAGTTCAGATCCTGGTTAGGTCATTTACAGAAGCCGTGTGATCTCGGCTGAATGACTCATAACTTCTGGACCTCAGTTTCCTCATCTCTAAAATGGGATAAGCACATCCCTGGCCTCATTGGGCTGTTACCAGGATCAGCTTGAGCTAATAGATGTGAAAGCCTTAGAAGAGGGGGCACCATGTATGAGTTAGATTCCACTCTTGTCAATATTACCCTCCCACCGCCTTCAGGAGGCAGCTCTTGAACCCCTCTTCCAAGAAATCTGTCCAGCCGTTTCACCTGTTTCCTCCCTGGTAATTCTGTTTTGCCGATTAGTTCGTTCTGCCTTAGATAACTCAATGTCTTTCTCTCTGGGTACGGTTGCCTGCCCTATAGACCCAATGGAATATTTCAAATCAAATACATGCTTATTGAATGGAAGTACATTTTCCTTTAGGGTACTGAATTTTGGAGATAGCTTTATCTTTTTTTTTTCACATTCTTAATAGTTTCTAATGGAGAATTTTTATTCCTGGAACAGAGCCTCTCAGCGAGCTTATGAACAATTCCTGTTAGGCCTCTTGAAAGAGGAAGTTCATAATTGGATCTGAAAAGGAAGCCCTGTTCCCTGAGCCTAATTGCCCCCCTAAGCAAGCCCGAGAGAAATCAGACGGCAGGGGGTTTTGCTTGGTATATATTTTTTCTTTTTTCTTTTCTTTTTTTTTTTTAATTAAAGAGGACAAAGACGTCAGAGAACTTTCTTTAAATCTCTTTTTCATCTTTTCATATCTCTTTCTCTCTCTCTCTTTTTTCTTTCTTCCTGTTCAAAGTTGATTGATTTGAGGTACTATTTAAGAACTTATTATCTAGAGCTGACTACTCTGCTCTGGTTCCTTGGATATTCCTTCTGTTTCTTAAGAAGTTCAATTTTTAAGAAGTGAAATTCAAAGAAATGTGCATGTTTATACTTCAAGTAGTATGTCTCTTGGAAAAAATAAAATAAAATTCCCCAGTCAAAATGACTATGAGAACCTCTTATCAAATTATAAGAGTGCTTTTTAAAATGTAAAATAAAATGTTCTGCTTGTTACATTCTGGAGCTAAAAAATATTTTGGAAGAAATGTAGTAAGAGTATAAAAAAGTGAACAGAAAACACAAGTATCTGTGTTGTTCTGGAAAACAATGGACAAATAGTATAATCAGGTATGTTAAATTGAATAAAATAATTATTTGCAGTGAAAAAAGAAATTTCAACTACCTCATCTGTGTATTTATCTATTTGAAATGCCAACATATGTTAAAAATAATGAAATTATCCATTAACACACATCATCACACGATTATAATTGAGGTAATTGGTTAACTTGTTTAAGTTATATAATGGGCTAAGTAATTATTTCACACCATATAAAATGATCTATATTATCTTGGTTTTATAGTCTCTACAATGGTCAGTTTTAATAACTGTACTATACTTCATTCTGTTATATCAGGAGCCTGAAATCTGAATTATTTTGTGACTCAAGGTAGCATGATGTCATTGGGCCAGTGTTTCCAAGAAGCAAGCTGCTGTGGGGTAAAGAAGAGAAATAAATCTTGGAAGCAATCTCATGAAAATCTTTGGTCTGTGTCTTTGAAGATAGTGCTTCTTTGGTGGAAAAATCTAGAAATTTGAAGCTGCGGTGCCACTTTGAGTATAGAACCTGGTCACACAGAAGCGGTCATAGAGGACACACTCTGACCTCTCTCAAAAGCACATCTGGCTGGGGCGCCTGGGTGGCTCAGTTGGTTAAGCGACTGCCTTCGGCTCAGGTCATAATCCTGGAGTCCCAGGATCGAGTCCCGCATCGGGCTCCCTGCTTGGCGGGGAGTCTGCTTCTCCCTCTGACCCTCCCCCCTCTCATGCTCTCTCTCTATCTCATTCTCTCTCTCAAATAAATAAATAAATAAAAATCTTTAAAAAAAAAAAAAGCACATCTGGTTGGACCTTTTACAAGTTTCCCCCCCCCTTTTTTTCCCCTGTATATTCAATTATTCCTTGTGAAAATACGAGGAAAAAAATCCTCCCAAACATTCTTTTGCATTTCAAAACTGGTGCAGGAGCGTGAACATTCAGATGTGGTGAAATCTCACGTGAATCTCATGTGACTCTCAGGTCAAGTTTCAAGTATCTGTTCTGTCTGTAAGTTTCTTAAACCCTCTAAAATGTTGTGCCATATTTATCCATTTATTCAATAATTCCTGTTCTCTTGTAGCTTACCAATGAACACAGGTGACAGATAGTAACCAAGTGTTGACACCTTGGAGGGTACGAGAAAAGGAATCCCAATGTTTAATAGCATATAACAGAAATCCTTACTGGTATGACATGTCAAGAAAGCCTTCTCTGAGGGAGTGATCTTGAAATTTGAGGGGGTGTAGGAGTAAAGTTGGGGTGTAGGATGGAAAGAACCCATTGGGCAGCATCTCATACAGAAGAAACAGGAAGTACTCACTTCCTGGAGTGGGGGCTAGCATCCCTCTTCCAGGAAGAAGAGAAGGCTGTGTGGTTGACAGGATTTTAAGCAAGAGATTGAATGAAAAATGTCTAACAGTCTCTGGTACAGAGATATTTGAGATTTAAAAAATAATAAAAATAAAAACCAGCGTGAGTAGGAGGTCAAACTTTTCCTAATAATTTAGCCCTAACTTAGTCATTCTCTTTTTCTCTCCTTCTATACTTTTTATAGAAATAGATGCTCTCTTTGTTATTCTGCAACTGGTTTTACAATATTCTAGGCCAGATTCACTGGTGACATTTTTCTCTTTAGAAATGCACCTCTTCTATAACGAATTACCAACCACCAGGAAGAACAGATCTACGTGTTCACCCATGTTTGGTTTGTGGTCATGCCTATTGCTTCCAGCAGTATTAGCTCCTCAGTTCTCTGCCTTTGGTAAAAGGCATCCTTGTCTCAAAGTTTACGCTTGACTGCTAGTTTGGGCTTTGTTCCAACCAACTCTCTTAATGTTTCCAGTAGGGAAAAATTAGGAGCAAAACACAACTTTTATTTGCTAGAGAAGGTTTGATCTGCTCAACAGTGCAAGGCTCTAGAACAGATACTTCTTTCTCACCCAACAAGAAGATTGAGGAACTTTGCAGCTGACAAGTGAAAGGATGTATATTTTGTGTGTCCCATTTATAGGGGAAATACTAAGGAACGGAGAGACTGTAGACGTGGCAAAGTGTCATTTCTTCATGTGGAATACCAAAGCGCTTAACGAACGTTTTAGTGACATGCCAATAACTCACTACACGGGAAATCTTAAAAATCTCTGGAGAAGTTCCGAAAATCGAATGACCTTTCACAGAAATCACAAAAGTTGAGATCAACAGGGGCTTGAACAGAAAGATGTCCCAGTATCGATGCCACATGTCTAAGGAAAATCTGAAATGCTAAATGCTTCTCCCTGACAATGACATCAATTACTTTGCACAATCTCATTATTTTTTTTAAGTGGGATGAGGTGATAAATCGGTCTTTATAAGGTCATCAATAATCACTTAAGATACTATGCTGTTAATTGTGTGCAAAAGCAATCTGCAAACACGTGGCGTCTCAGAACCGCCCCCGTGTGTTCGAGAAGGCAGCTTGTCCAGACAGACTAAACGATCCCCAACCACTTCGGAAAGTTATGCAGGAGTCAGCTACACCGGTTCACTTGATGTGTCTCCTATTTTATGAGATCTGATCATAGACGCCTGCATTTAGAAAAAAACCTGAAATCTGAAGCAGTGAAACAATTCTGTTAGAAACACTGTTTCTTAAAATCTAGATGAATGCTGACAAGATAGCAGGAGGGGAAGAATGAAGGGGGGGAAATTGGAGGGGGAGACTAACCACAAGAGACTATGGACTCTTGAGAAACCAACTGAGGGTTCTGGGGGGGAGGGGTTGGGGGGGATGGGTTAGCCTGGTGATGGGTATTGACGAGGGCACGTTCTGCATGGAACACTGGGTGTTATACGCAAACAATGAATCATGGAACACTACATCAGAAACTAATGATGTAATGTATGGTGATTAACATAACATAATAAAAAAAACAAAAAAACAAAAAAAAATAAAAGGCATTGCTTAAAAAAGAAAATAACTTGATAAATTAAATGGCATATGCCATTGGTCGTCCCAGGAAACTGGCAAAGGGAGGTTTACAGTGAGTTTCTGGTGTGTTTGTGTTTGCATCACGTTACTGAGGTGGTCTGACTCTGGTTCTAGAGTCAATGAAGATTGAATGCTTCTCTCTCTAGCTTATTAATCCTTCGTACCTGATAAATCTTCAAAGAAGATGCTTGTTAGTCAGTATAGCAAAATGATTATAAGCAGATTTTGGAAGAGGACAGTCTGGCATCAAGTCCTGGCTTGGCCACTAAATATATCAATTACTTGGGGGGAATTATCTTAGTGCTTTCTGCCACCTCCCATTTGCAAAAGGGAGATAATCTCAGTACACTCCTTAACGGATGGATATGAGTGTTCAGGGCAGGCACAGGATCTATTATGAATAACTGCTCTGTAAACTGGTAGATACCGCTCTTACGAGGGAAAAAGATGGGAGAAGTATCTTTTTAGCCCTTGTAGGATATTCTGGATAAGTGGTAGGTGGATAGGTGGTAAAGAGTTCTTACATAATTGTTGACAATACTTGAAAGGCAGCAGGGAGTGCCTCCCCCTGGTGTACATTCTCCTTGGGAGGTGGTGGGTTCTGGAGTCAGGTTGCTTTGACTCTTAGCTCCTAGGAGACCCAGCAGTGTGGTTTACTATAAGAGTTCTGCCTTATCGTTTTTGTCTTTATGTGCCAAACTCATACTGTGGTTGGGAGATTTCCTACAGAGTGTCCGTGGTATGTAGTGGGCACCCAGTGAAGGTGAGCTATTATTACATGCAAGGAAAAGCATCTGTCAGACAAGAGAGAAGAGGCCACTGGGTCTATTGTTTATTGAGTGGGTGGACATGGGTGATTCCTGTCAACCAATCAGCGTACGCCTTTGGGGGGGGGGGGTCTCAGTCCAGTGGAAAGGCATAAGTGATTTCAAATTTGTTTTTCCCCTTAAAGGAAGATTTTTCTTTTGTTTATAGTACAAGATGGAGATGATTTAATCTGTGCTAATATTAAGTATTAAGAAGGAATCCCAGGAGATTGAAAGAAAGGAGATGGACAGGTTGTATTGGAGAAGCAGTTATGGGACCAGGCTGCTAGCTGTGTCCGAGTAGTAGATGACAACTCCCTGTGTGTCTCTAGGGCTTGTGGGAAGCTGGCCAGGATTCTCAGCTGGGAAATTGGAATGTGTCCATCTTCCAAGTGGTGCTATTGCTCTCCTTCTGACTCCTCTTTTTCTTCTTTTTCCCTCTCTTGTCCTCTTCCACCTGGATCATCCTCCTCTTTTGTTCTCATGTGTAGCAGCTGAAGGAGTTTGACTTTTGACTACTATGTTTGGAAGTAGAATGCCAGTATCCCCAGCCCTGCCCCATGACATCACTCAGGAATCATAAGGGGTATTAATAGCTGTATTTTTTTCATTACAGTAGAAGTGCAGTTAATACATACAGAAGGGATGGTGGAAATAGCACATTGAGCAAACATCCCAGTAATAATTATTTCAGACAACTGGCATCGATGGATGCTAAATCTACTAGGCTATAGTAAGATGAAAAAGAAGACATTTGCATATTCTGAGAGTATCTTTCCATGAGGTATTTATTAATTGCAAAGGAGGAAAATAATAACTTTACAGTGGAGAAACCTGGCAGATATCACATTAACCAAGTAATCAAAGTGAACATCACAAGTAATGAGATGTGTCAACACCACACATTCCCTGATATGATGTAAAGAGCAGGGCAAAATGCAGACTCTGACTTTAATCTTGATGAAGCATTAGACAAACCCAAATTGAGGGACATTCTAAAAGTAAAAATAATTATTTTCTGGGGATTACTTAAACAAATCATCCTGAGCATGTAATCCAATCTTGCTTTGCAGTAAAAACATCTTGCAAATAAATAATTAGAAGATTTGTATTCAGCATATGGAATTAATCTAAAGCTTCTGGCAGATATACAGAATTATCCATATGTCTTAAATAAATTCATAATAGTAACTCATTGCCTTTCCAGAGCAATCTCAAAACCAAACGTGTTATTAGGGCTCCAAAATTTATTTTATTTTTTACATGAGCCGAAGCTATTTTATATGAAAATATTATAGGATTTTCCATCAAAAGCAACCAAGATGAGTATACCAGGGAAGCTTACTGCAGGATTTATTTGCACATTTTCTCTCTCTTGTGTTTTCCCTTCTGTCATTTGAGAAGAAAATAAAGAAAAAATGCATTTTCTTCATGGTGTTCTTCTCTTTTTGAAATAATATTTGCTGTTTGAGAAGGAGGCTTCTGTTTCGGAGCTGTGGTCTCCCCCATCAGCAGAGGTGGAATATTCCACAACTATCGGTGGCGACAGCTAGGGCTGCAGAAGACAGCAGACAAATAGCTCCCTTTCCGGATTCTGGCTCGTTGTGCCACCGACTCCATCTTGGACTTCCTAGACTTAGGAAATTTTGCTCCAAATTATCTCTTCCTTCTTATTTTTCCTTACTTTTCTGACCTCTGCTGGTTGGAGCCCAGTCTCAATAAGGACGTTTCTAGTTCCAGATTGGGTTTTCCTTGTGACCTGGGTGGGGCAAAGAAATGCATCAGTGTGTTGCTGCCCTCCAAGGCAGGAGTCCATGTAGTCACGTCCCCGAGGTGAACAAAACTGGTGTATTTCGGAGTCAGTATATCATCACTTTATTAGTCTCCCATCGCTGCTGGGACAAATCATCACTACTTTGGTGGCTCAAAACAACATGACTTTATTATCTGACAGTTCTGGAGGTCAGAAGACCAAAATCGGCTTCACTAGGCCAATGTCAAGATGTTGACAGGATTGCCTACCTTCTGGAGGCTCTCGGGAAGATTGCATTCCTTGCCTTTCCCCTCCCCTCCAGAGATTGCCTGCCTTCCCTGGCTCCTGGTCTCCAGGCAGCTATCACATTAATCTGACCTTGACTCCCCCAGCCACTTATTTCTCTTGTGAGGACCCGTGTGGTGGCCCTGGGCTCATCCAGATAGTCCAGAATAATCTCTCTGTCTCGGGAGCCTGAACATACACATATCTGCGAAGTCCCTTTTGCCATGGAAGATAATCTATTTGCAGGTTCTGGGGATTAGGAAGTGGGCAGTTGTGGGGGGGGACCATTACTCTGCTTATAATACTCAACCTGCCACCAATATGCAGTAAGGATGTGTTGAAAAAGCAGGATTTTGAAGATGTGGAGAACAATCTACCCTACTAGGGTCCATTGATGTGCTGAATATGATTATTAATATTCATGCAGTGGTTTTTAAATTCTATTTCATGAGACACTAAGGTGCATGGAGTATCTCTCTGGCTAGTTTCAGATAAAGTCTGGTCGATGAGTAGTTTGTTGATTGGTGCTCTTCTTCATCACCGGCATGTACTAAGGTAAAACACACGACTAAACAGTTGAGATCCTAAGGCTAAGAGACAATGAAGGATATATTTTCACATCGATCGTATCACTACTGAATAGTAAACTGCTAATGGGGAGGAAAATGAGTTTAATTTTTTGGTATGATGCCTGGCATAGTCACCTGTAGAGAGGAATTTGATAAAGGTTTTCATAAGAATTATTGCAACCACGATGATGAATGGGAATAGTGCCCCTTCCCTTAAAAAGGGATCTATAAAGTGCACGGGATGGTTTGCGAGTAAGAATGGAACAGTGACATGGAGAGAACCATTACTCCCTAGGGAAAAGGATCCCAAAGCAGAATCCCGTGCCTCATTGACGTCATCTTCAGAAAACACAGCTCGATTTGCTCTGCTTCTAAATCCCCAATATTGTCAGTCAGCCTTTTCCAAAGATGTGTGTAAGTCAGGGCTTTGGTGAAGATTGGGCTGAAAACCAGCAACACTCTGACCTTTTACACCACCCAGGACCATTCTTTCCAGTGTCTGCAGAAGAGGGGAAAATCTGCTCAATCAACAGGAGGGCGAACCTGTGGTGAAGGGTACGGATGCTGCTCCCCAGCCCTCTCTGCCAGTGTCCTAAGGGGCGTCGTGGAGCTCCCCCCTGCTGCACCTGTGAGATCGATCAGGGTAATTTAGCTCAAGGAAGCATCGCTACAGAAACGGGCGTAACAACCCTTGTGTCTATCCTTCTGGCTCTTTATATTTACGGAATGAAATAAAATTTGCTTGCAACAATTTGTTTTACCTCTCATTTATAATTTACTGTTTTCTGAACCAGAGTTATCGTGCCGTTTGACTAAGGAGTAAGCTGACATGCCTAAATGGCACGACACACCCCCAGTAAACAAATAAAACTATGACCGGCTGACAAGGAACTCACACTGGAGCAGTTAAAATTCTTCCTTTCAACGAGAATTGGGATATAAATATTGAGCAGGCCCCAAAGAAAATGCAGAACAAATCTGTGCTTAGGAAGATTATAAATCATCAGAGCTTGGAGGAGACTACTGTTTAAGATCTCAACACCAATCATGAGTATGTGAAATCGTTTCCCTTTTCCACTCTTGGAGTAGAGAGCATGGGTTGCTGAGAGGTGTGCACTTCAGGGAAAGCGTGCCGTTTCCTCCCGTGTTTCAAGCCACTTTAGCGCTGAATGTTGGTGAGGTAAAAACTGCTCGCAGCTCCCCTTTGTGACCTTTTCTTTGCATTGTTTCGTAAAGGTCCTAAAATAAAAATAATGGCACAGCACCAGGGGGATACTGGATGGCATGCCTAGAGAAATGCACAAAAACACACAAAAATGGGAAGTTATACAATGTTCCCTAGCCAGTGATAACTAAGGTGCACAGAAATGAAAATGCCTCTGTATATGCCCGTGTGTGTGGCTGATTCCCTAGAAAAATGTATGGAATGGGTTCCACTAGAAACCCGAAAGAGACATAATCATTTCGGAAATGAAAGCCGTCTACGCAGTTCTCGACTCTTCTAGGTGATTGCCACTGTGCCCTCAGTTGTCAGCTGTAACTTCTCTAGGAACTGTGTCAGGCACATGAGCTTTGACGGAATTCGTTTTTATCAGCTAGACATGGACAATATCCGGCCTCATAATAAGAATAACCTGAAACATGTATTTTTTTGTTTCCCCTTGCACTTGATGATTATTTTATTAATTAAATTTTCTCTAGGATAGAAGGAATGCATTATTAACAGTGTCAAGTCAACAATCTTTGAAAAATTTATATTAGGGAATCCAGCTACATAAAACAAGGATGGCTTTAAAACAGTCCAATGATTATATTCATTTGTTATTTTTTAAATTTTTTCTAAAACTGAAAAAAAATTCTTATTGCCTTTGTTGATTATAAAAACATGCAAGCAATTCAGAGCAGTATCCCTTTGAACCAGCATTCATCTTTTAATTCTCTTTGTGATATACCTGAATTGAATTTTATAACTATAGTGCCCTGGTAGCAATCGGGTAGCGAAAGCAAGAGGCCAGTTGTCTTTCTAGGCTATAAATTTAGACTCACTCCATTTCTTTCCTTTTCTTTGCAATTTCTGCAATTTTGCAAATATAATCGAGGCTGTCCTCATGAACACCAGACATGTAACATGTAAGTAAATTGTCATCCGACAGTCCATAGCAAACTGACTTCTGATTTTTTTCAAATATTTTTACAATTCACTGAAGAGCAATTGAACGTTCAGATAACAAAAGCCATACATATATAAAGATTATTTATTTATTTATTTGCAAGAGAGCAGAGCGAGAATACGAGTTGGGGGGCGGGCAGAAGGAGAGGGACAAGCAGACTCCCCACTGATGCGGGACTTGATCCCAGGACCCTGACTGAAGTCATGACCTGAGCTGAAGGCAGACGCTTAACCGACTGAGCCACCCAGGCGCCCCTAAAAGCCGTGTATTTTTACAAACGTTAAAATCAGGGAAATACTTCAGTAATTAATTTGCTTATTTCAGTTACCAACATAATTGCTATCTTCACATATTTTATAATTTTGCCTCTTTTTTCTTAAGGAAATAGTTCACGTATCCTGTTGATTAAATATTTTGAAAGAAATAGCTTTAGAAGGGCTAAGCAAAGAAATTAAAATTTTTGTGCCATTGAATTATTTCATTAGAATCGTAGGTTCTAAACCTGGAAGGGGCCTCAAAGTTGAACCACTCAGTTGGGACATCCATCTTTGCCTCAGTATCTTTGCCCAGTGCTTATCCAATCTATGCTCGAAACTTCTCTAGGATGCGAAGTCTGCTGCCTCTTATAAGAGGCAGTTCCGTTTGTATTTAAAGCTATTCTTTCTTATCCAAAACTTGTATCTCTTTTTCGGTACATTCCAGGATTAGCTTTATAGCAATATTACATGAGTCATGTCCTAACTGCAGAAAAACTGCCTGATTTTGGATATAGGCATGGATGATATGCCCAATAGCTGATACTATGTTAGAGGACTTTCATTCTCAAATGCAGCTTTAAAATTCTAGAAATTTTTAGAAATAATGTAACTGTTTCTATTCAGTTACTTTTTAATTGGAGAATTACTTTTAAATCAATCATACACAAATCTACAAACCAAAATTAGAACCATAATCTCCTACAAAGAAAAAAAAAATCTACTCAGAACATAGGCAGTTCAATGAATCTTTAGTCTGTGGGACCAATTAACCTTAGTTCCAAAAGGCAAGAAATTCCACTGATGGTATCAGGTTATTTATTTATTGGGTTTGAGTAGAATTACAATTTCATATACTCAGCTTGGTTCAAAGTACCACTCTTGCCATTGACTTTTCTTCCCCATATAGGGCAATGGGAGGTAAAATTTAGTGTCTCTCAGACAGTTCTTTGAGGAAAAGTTAAGCATTCTGATTCTAGATCACTTATGTTTCATTTTTAGAGTATAAGTGATCTTTATTTTCGTGGTATTGCAGGGACGTGTACGAAAAATAGATTGTGTGTTATCTCTTGCTGCATACAAATTATCCCCAAAACTTAACAACTGAGAAAAACAAACATGTTTCATCTCACAGTTTCTGGGCATCAGGAATCCAAGAGCAGTGTAGCTGAGTGGTTCCTGCTCGGGGTCTCCCTGGTGGCGGGTGTTGTGGATTTGTGGTTATCACGAGGTGCCTCCAGGCAAAGATGTACTTCCCGGCTCCCATGGGCCTTAACGTACAGCTCCCTCCTAGCTTTCCCTAGCAGTAAGTGATCTAAGAGCAAGAGAAAGAGAGAGAGTCTAAGTCACAAGGGTCAGTCTTTTTGTAACCTATAAAGTAAATAAGTCATGGAGACAAAATGTACAGCATGGGGAATATAGTCAATAATATTATAATAAAGTTGTATGGTGACAGATGGAGACCACACTTAACCGTAGCGAGAGCATTGAGTAATGTGTAGGACTGTCGAATCAATACATCTAAAGCTAATAGAACACTCTCTGTTAATTATACTTCCATAAAAAAAGATACACAGAGACTGAAAGGGAAGGGATAATGAAAGATATTCCATGTAAATGGGATAAATACCTGATCAACAGGAAAAGAACTCACCCTGGAAAATTAGAATCAAGTTTTCAGAGCACAGGGGATGGTTAGGGGTCCAACACAGGATGACTCTGAGTAGATCATGGGACAGGTTATTAAGAATGTTTTCCAGCCAGTCCCAGGAAGTAAATTCTACATTATATTAAGAAGGATAATTGAGAGAAAGAATGGTGTTTTGAAGAAGAGTTAAACAAAGCATTGGGTCGCCGATCCATTGCACGAAATTGAGCGAATGAGGTAGCTGTAATGGAGGGCATCAGGGATGGGAGGAAAGGTCCCCAGGTTGGCCAGGTGAATGTTGGAAGCAAACTAGCCATAAACACCGGTGTGATGGGAACCGGAGTCCTGGAGAGGCAGGGCAGCTCGGCAACGGGTCTTTATAGGCAGAGAGTGAGGACCGATTTCTTCCATCAAGGGTACGTTGATAAAGTCAGATTGACATGGGATAATGGAAGCATGAAAAATAGTACAAGCAAATATATAAAGACTGGCAGGGAGAAGGGAAGAGTCTGGGAAGAGGTCGGTGTGAAGTATTTACAAAGGCTGGGAAGGCAGCTTTAACCTCGGGTGGGTCTTAGATGTCGGGTTAGAGGTGTCACCCACACTGGAGTTAATGTGTCCAGGTAGGATTTCTCAGTGCTGTAGTTAGGCACTGGAAAACCTACGGAGCTGCCGGGTCATAGTGGAACCCATCACTTCGGTGGGTCTTTCAAAATATATTACAGATGATTCTAAATGGAAAGTACAATGCAGAATTGGATGACCTAATTTGGTTGCACTTTTAGCAAGAGAAAAGGTAAGCTATAATGCCACATGTGTGATTATACAATTTAATTTTCCTCCTATTCAGAGTGAGGTCCTTTTATGGCAACAGTAATTAATTAGGGTGAAATGTCACAAACATATTATTTTTCTATTGATTTTTGGAAGTTTGGAGCTTTTTTTTTTTTTTTTTTTTTTTTTCAGAATGATGAGATCTGCTATGTTGTCAGTAAGATTCATGTGAAGGAAAGCTTGCCAGTTTTCGCCCACCCCAATCCTAAATCTGTTTCAATCTAGGTAGTACAGTATGTACTGTTGTTTCCAAGCAGAGGAGATTTTGTTGTGCACAGAAAAAAATCTCTCATTTTGGACCTAATTTTTTTTTCCTTAGGATGTCAGGCATTTGGAAGTGGACATAAAATCCAATAAAATTTTACTATCTTGGATTTAATATATTCTTTGATGAATCTTTTTACTTTTTTAACACACTGGTCCCTCATCCTCATAATAAAAAAGGAGAAAGTTAGCACTTGTTTATGAAGACAGGATATGTACAAGGCAGAGAGAAATTCATAGATGCGTTTCCTACATACAAATTGTAATAAATCAGTTAACTTTGTGTATCTTGGTTCACCGATCTATGACATGTTTAAAAAATAAGTTAGCAAAAGTAAATTTCAAGAACTACGTTAAGTTATACTTACTAAAATGTCCCACAGAGTTCGTTCTGAAAATGCAGATATTGCTAGACTATTGTTTTTCTCCTGTGGGTTTTATTTGCAGTTAAACATTGTAATTCATCACTTGAATTCTTATCTAGCAATGACAATTGTGTTTTTATCTTTATATATATTGAAATTATGAAACACTTGCTTCTAGAATGTTGATCAAAGGTAAAATCATCTGTAGCTATTGATAAAAAGTAAATTTTAGATTCTATCTATTTTTAAAATATTATTTTAATAGCCTATTCATGATTTCCACTTTTAAGAATTGTCCCCTTCCAAAAAAAAAAGCCACTTACATATGTTTATACATAGGTATAAACATGATTTTACAGAAACATTTGTAGTCGAAATTGAAAAGTAAGATTTAAGTTAATCTATGGTAAAAAATAAATAAAAACTTAGTTTACTGGGAGCAATGCATTTGATAAGCTTCGGCACCATTCTTTTTAACTGGAAAGAAGAAAAAATATTATTATTTAGGGATGATATGATTTTTATCCTTGGAAAATGCAAGGTAATTTAATGAAAATCTAGTTGAAAAAAATAGAGGTCAGTGAGAAAACAGACTATACGATTAATATATAAAATGAATTATATATGTATTACTGAATATAATGGAAGAAAATGGCCTACAAATTTAATTTGGAAACAATAACAATTACTCATAAAATACATAGGTAGAAATTTAACAAGGAATATCCAGAATCAGTAAAAACTATTGGAGCAAACAAAAGAAAAAGAGTAAACGCAGAAACATTATTTCTTGCTGTGAAGCTCCGTGTTACCAAACACTGATTAATCCAAAATCTCATATATAGATTCAATTTAAGCTCAGTCTCAATCTTACAAAAGCTTTTTGTTTTCAACTCCACAAAATAATTTTGAAATTTAGATGGAGGAATAAACAGGAGCAAATGGGCAGAGGAGTAAGATTTGAGGAAGGAATTGGCTCACTGGCATTTGTTGGGGAAATAGAATTAAAAACAAAACCATCTCTCAGTGGGAGATGCCTGTGGGATGGTGGGGCAGCCATTTGAAGTAAAAACTCAAAGACAGAAAGAGGGAGGAAAAAAGGAATGAAGGAAAGATGGAAGGAAGAAAGCCTTCATACTTTTTACCGAGTTATTATTTGGTATTTGATATTTATTTAATCAATTATTTAATAGTTATTTAATATGTATTTAAATATTCAAAAATGACATCATGAAAATAAATATATATATAGGGTTCTTTAAAAATAACGTTCAGTATAGGAAGACTTTTTAAAGCACATTATTATTACAGGAAATTATTTTAACATATAATTTTGATGACATAAAATTTTTAAAACAAAATATGAAAAATAGGTCCGTCTAACAAAATTCCCATTTAAATGAATAGAAGTTAAATGAAAACCTGAGAAAAAAGTTTTTTCAATATATATGACATTCCTTCTCTCCTTAATATGTATTCCTAATATATGATCAATGTGAAGAGAAAATCCTCACAGTAGAAAAAAATAGTAAAATACACAGAATTGATTCACAAAGGGAGAAAAACATGAGATATTCACCTTTTTAGTTATCCTGTAATTTTACCTCGATGAACTTGTATCCACAATTCAATTGTATGATTCCTATTTTTTAAACATATATACTCTAAAAATCGTACGGAGATGATTTAAGAAGATTGATGAGTTTGCTTTTGCCATTTTCCTCTTATTTACCTATAATAGGCAAGTCGGCCTTATTAATGGACGAGATCTACATGTAGAAATTGTTTCTTATAATCAAAATATGACTTAAGACTATTATCATTTAACCTTTTTATCATTGCAAATAACATGCACTTAGAATTAGGTGGTAATTAATTATTCTTTTCAAGTTTATTTATTCAGAACCACTTGCTAAAATACGATATTAATACATAAACACAAATTGTACAATAATACATGTTAAATATTTCCCATAAAAGCCAAAGGCTTCTTTTCACCCTGGCAGATAGAAATGGGATTATTCTCTTCTTTGTGTTCCTTTCTGACTAGGTCTGGAAAAGATGTTCCTCCTTTTGGCAAGAAAACTGCTGTTAATATATTCAACAACTCCAGGTTAGGTCTTTTTTTTTTTTTTTTTTTTTTAATCTCACATGGCTTTCATAGACTACACGCAATGGGAAATTCTTCTCATAATATTTCCCTAATGAGAAAAATCGGTGTTCTTGCAGGAAAGCAAAGTGACACTCTGCCCTTTGTGAGGTAGACACTGTACAGCACTACAAAAGCGTATTTCTTTTACTATTACAAATGAAAATTCCACAAGTTCAAATATGACATCAAGTCCACGCCTTCCTTTCCGGGACGCCTTTCTGAGGCCAGATGCTCTCTTGGCGGTTCGGCTAAAACCAGAGCCCTCGCAGTGTGCTGTGTTAATGTGTTAACGGGTGAGGCTGCATCTTCTTGATATTACAGTTTGCAAATATTCTCGAGGCGAGAGCCGATGGAACCACTGTCGGATGCTGTGCTGACCCATGACGTTACATGGCAGTGACACGCAGAGCACATTAAATGCAATACGAACTCAGCAACTGTGACTTGCTGCAGGGGACATAAACAGAGCAAGGGGCACTCCTGCCACTATCCTGTCGGAAGATCTCGGTGCTGGTAAAGGCAGCGTATCTAGCTCTCGGGGGTCCAGTAATAACGCTGCAATGGCAGCAGCAAGTCCATATTCCGGCAACGCGGGAATGGTTGCCTTGTAGGCAGCAGGGGTAATGCATACCAAATCACGGCGATCATTTACTAACGTTTTTGAATTTGGTGTGAGTTTTTTTTAACATCACTAATGTTCAAGTATTTTATGCACAAAATGAAAATAATAACAGTCCCCGATCCGTAGCATTATGCTCAGGATTAAATGAGGCGATTTTTGTGACGTGGTTAGCATGGTGCTTGGTATAAATGAATCTTCGGTTCAGTGTGAGCCGTTCTTGCTGCCGTTGTGTCAGAGAAAGCTGAGGTTCCTCTGGGAAACTCCCTTCGGTATGTGGAAATCTGGACCTTATGGTGTTTCTGTCTCTGTCACTTGGAGTCACAGCTCATTTAGCTGGGAAACTGTGAGTTGGCCCGATTTTAATAATTTGTGGATTGTCAGGTTTTTAAAAGTGCAAATCAGATTGTGTCCGCGGCTTCCCATTGTCCTTAGAATAAAATAGTGACGAGGGGTAGACCTTTGCCAACCTCGCTGGCCTCAGCTCCAGCTTCTCCCTTCGCCACACCACTCCTCCCGCACCCCCAAATCTACAGGGGTGCTCCAGAGGAACCTCTCGCCAGCACTCTGTTGTTGTCTTTCTGGACTTCTCCCAGGCTGTCCTTTGACCTGCAATGGCCCCTTCTTTCCAGTCCTACATACCTGGCCAGCTGCTCTCATTCTTTAAAAGTGACATCTCGCGGGAAGTTAACCCCAAGCCCAGCCCGTGTCGCTGCAGCGGTGAGGCAGACGTGTGCGCAGGGGTAAGGCGGGGAGGGTGCTCGCAGCTCGCTGTAAGTGCTCGGTAAGTATCTCTTCTTGCTTTCTTTTGAGCCCCTAATACTTTGCTCTTCTTGGTGACTGTCATCACGCTCTGGTCACTTACCCTCAGTGCAGTGAAGCACAGTGAAGCACTGAGGGTGGGAGCGCTGCGGTCTGTGTGCACGCCCCATCTGCAGGAGCTAGCCCCCGGGAAGATTTGGACGCCTGACTGCATGAGGGCTAAATCCATGATTTCAAGTCAGCTGCAGATTTTATGTTTTATCTTCAGCCTGTGGGCAGGATTGCAACAGACCATTCCCAGAAGAAATGTGTCATTGGCCCTGCCACACAGGGAAACCCACGACCTCCTTACATTTCCTTGAATTTCACATTCCTTCCTTTTGTTCATGAGGCTTCTCCAACCGCCCTTAGGATCTTAAAAGCTGAGATGTAATTTTGTTGTAAAAAAATATGTATTTCTTTCACATTCTAAACATGCAACCTAAACAAATCAGATGCCTAGTTTCAAGCATTTCTGTTGGTCGTGTATTTTTTTTTACATTTTCTATTTAAATTCAATTAATTAACATATAATGTATTATTGGTTTCAGAGGTATAGACCTTATATAACATCCCGTGCTCATTCCATCACATGCCCTCCCTAATGTCCATCACCCAGTTACCCCATCCCTCCACGCTCCTCCCCTCCGGCAACCCTCTGTTTGTTTCCTATGATTAAGAGTCTCTTATGATTTGTCTTCCTCTCTGGTTCCATCTTGTTTTATTTTTCCTCTCTTCCCCTATGATTTTGTTTTGTTTCTTAAGTTCCACATATCAGTGAGATCATATGATAATTGTCTTTCTCTGACTGACTTATTTTGCTTAGCATAATACCCTCTAGTTCCATCCATGTCATTGCAAATGTCAAGATTTCATTTTTTATGGCTATGTAATATTCCATTGTATATATGCCGTGTGTGTGTGTGTGTGTGTGTATCATCTTCTTTTATCTATTCATCTGTCGATGGACATCTGGGATCTTTCCATAGTCTGTGTATTGTGGACATTGCTGCTATAAACATCGGGGTGCACGTACCCCTTTGGATCCCTACATTTGTATCTTTGGGGTAAATACCCGGTAGTGCAATTGCTGGGTCAGAGGGTAGCTCTATTTTCAACTTTTTGAGGAACCTCCATACTGTTTTCCAGAGTGGCTGCACCAGCTTGCATTCCCAACTGCTGGTAGTGTTTTGACTCTGAATTTGCTGTGCTGCCTCCCACCTCCAAATCTAACTGTTATTGAAAATCTGATGACTGTGGAGCATTTCTGAACTGAGTTTTAAAGTCCCTTCCGGAACAAATGTCTTCAATACAGGTGGAAGCTGTAGGTCTGCATAGATCTTTTTCACAATAGATGCAGAATTGCTATGATTTTCCCTGTGTCTTTTACACCACCACCCACCCCTCCTTTACGATTTTGAAAAAGAAATATGAGGCATAGCTGAAGTAAATATTCTGAAATTGATTGATACAAATTCCAGGATTGTCTGCACCTAAGTGCCATATACAGTCTGGTTTACTATTTTTTTCTGAGACATTTAGAATCCATCTCCTTAGTCCAGAAAAACTTTCAAGTGTCTTAAGAGCTTTAATTGTTATTTGTGTGTGTGTGTTTGACCCTTTGAGCCTTTCTAAATGCAACTATTCCAATTCATAAGGGCCAGGCTCTCGTACATGATCATCCAGGGCCGTTGGGCAGAGCCAGTATCTTCCCAAAAGAGCATATGTGGTCTTGGCTTGACAGACGTACATTTCAGTCTCAGTATGAATCGTATTTGTCAGCTGATTCTTTTAGTAGATTGTATTCAGATTTGCTTTGCCATCTTCACTCTTATAGTTTGGGGAAGGGGAGGTCCCATAGTGCAAATCAGAAAAATAACAACAGGAAATCTGCATATTTAGCAATGCTAATGCTGAAAGTATGTCATTAAAAATGAGACTCTTTGAATATTGTATTGGCTGCTAGGTTAGAAATGGTAATCATTAAATTTGTATCATTACCCTCTCCCTGAACATTGTAATCCCTGCCTATCATGGCCTTCCCATCACTGAGGGTTTACTTCAATTCCTTTCTCTTTATGAAAACACTGAATATGTCATTTTCCTGTATCACTTTCTTCCTTGAAGTTCTAATTCAACTTTTCACCTTTAATCATAAATTGCTTCTCATCATTGTTTTAACCAATTTCAGTTTGTGTCCAATCTTCCTAATGCATGGGAAAACTAACATAAGTTAAAAGTTCAGGTTTTGCAGTCAGATAGGGTGAATTGAAATGTATGCATCCATTCCATAAATATTGGTTGACTGCCCTTTATGTGCCAAGAACATGTTTTGTTCTAGACACTGAGATGCAAAGTGAATAAATCATACAAAATTCCTGTTCTCTAATGGTTGACATTCAAGGAGGTGGTGACACCATATAAACAACTAAACAAATACATATCATAATATCAGGTATTGATATGGAAATGAGGGGGGGAAAGAAGTCCAAAAGGATAAAAAGCGAGAAGGTTGGGAGCATGCTATTACTTAGGTAGTGTGGATAAGAGACACCTCTCTGATGATATAGGACAAATCGTGAGGGTATACGGAGAGAAGAACATTCCAGGAAGAGAAAGAGCAAGTGTTAAAAGGCAGGGGGTGCTTGACATGTTCCAAGAACAGCAAGCAGTCAGTGTGCCTGGAGCAGAACGGCAGAGATGTAAGTGGTGAATTTGGAGAAAAGGCAAGGTGCTGGCCTTGGGCACCAGGACACGGGTTCTGAATTGCAGTGGCAGAAGCCATGGAGGGTTGACAGGACAGTGGCGTGCTCACACTTGCATCATGAAAGAATTTCCCTGGTGGTTCTGTGGATGACAGATTATAGGGCAGCATCTTTCAAATGTTTTGACCATTAACCACTTGTGTAAATCCATTTTACAGTGTGGCCCAGGGTAGTATATATATATATATAGAGAGAGAGAGAGAGAGAGAAAGAGAGAGAGAGACTTTTTTCATAAATTTGTCATAAAACTACACCTTTGGAAGCTGATGGTATACCTTCCAATTCTGGTATTTTGGAATTTATAGGAATTAATGTATGTATGCGTTTCATTATCACGTAAACTTCTATTAAACTCCTTCTCCTCATCTGCAGTTATGGTGTGTCCCATTCCCAGCATCTGATGATCCAAATTAAAAAGCTGTCCCTCTCTGGAGTAATCAATTGACAGGGAAAGGTGGCCCATTGACAGTTGTTGGGTTTGCTCTGAAGAAAGCTTGTGTAGGGTTGGGGAACTACAAGAGGCAATATATTGGACAGATGAGGGTGTGGGTAGCAATCTGCAGTCTGGCTGTCTGGTATCTTTATGTAATTCACACTAACTAATGTCATCAGATCAAGATCTGCAGTTTACTTTCTGGATATCTATACATAAGTTGCTTAAACTTTCTGTAAGCCATGGTTTCCACATGTACATAATGAGAACTGTATTCAAACCAATTTCATTGGTTGTTGTGATGGACACGTGCGACGGCATGCAGAGCTCGTAGAGAATGTTCACTCCTCTCATCTGGTTCACCACCACTGATGTTCTTCGAGTTCCCTGAATGTGCCCAAGTCGTCGTTCACCCTGAGATGGTGCAGACTGTTCTTCCAAGCCTCATGTTCCTCACTGAGCAACCTCTGCTCATCAATCGTGGTGGATCCCAGGCAGCAGTTCTTCAACAAAATCTCGCCTGATTGCCCAGACTCGTTCCCAGATTTCCCTCTACCTGGCCTTTCCTTCTCACACTTTGCCTTTTTACAATATTCACGTGGTGATTTGATTAATTTCTTCCTAAGACCATAAGTTCAATGAAGGATCATTTCTGTTTTGTGCATCATCGTATCTCCAACATCTATCCCAGAGCCTGACATTCCATCAATATTTGTTGACTGAATGTTCGATGAATATTATCATTATTTCA
>NC_138371.1:171976239-171998807 GCF_054177405.1 Leptonychotes weddellii | reverse complement strand
CAGAATAGCCAGAAACAAGGAAAAAACCCTAAAAGTCATAGATTACATTGTTATCATTAAAACTACTAATAGTGGTAATTCTAGATAACCTGTTAAGTGGATACATAGTCACTTCATATACTTCAACAAGCCAGCCCTCTTAGGTAAGAATAATATAACCCCTTCTACAAGCAAGGAAGCTGAGGCCTAAAGAATTTAAATGCTTTGCATAAACACACAGATTTCACATTTAGCTCCCGCTTCAAAGCCCGTACTTTTCTGTGTCTCTTAGTGAACATGAGGTTGCAGCACAATACCTCTAGTTGATGTATTTACAAGCAAAAGCCAGGAATAACTTACGTAACTCAAATAAAACCTGGATACAGTGTCAGGTATTGTATTAGTTATCTATTGCTGCATAACGAACTGCCACAAATGTAGAAGCTTAAAACAATACTGGCTTATCTCACAGTGTCTGTGGGTCAGGAGTCCAGGCACAGAAGTGCAGGCCCAGCTTAACTGGTTCCTCTGCTCTGGGTTTCCCCAGGACTCCAGCTTAACTGGTTCCTCTGCTCTGGGTTCAAGGCCTTGGGCAGGGATGAAGCCTCATCTGAAGCCTTGACCGTGGAAGGATCCATTTCTAAGTTCATGTGGTTGTTAGCAGAACTCAAGTTCTGCGGGTTGTTGGACTAAGAACTATTGCCTGGAGGCCTTGCTCAGTTCCTGACTACATGGGCCTCTCCAGTTTGTCCCGTCAAAGTCAGCAAAGGAAAGAGTCAGTTGGTAAGGGTGAAATCTTTGCCTTATGGGGCCTTAGCTCATCCCATCAGTTTTGCTAGGCCAGCCCACATTGAGGAAGAGGGGAGTACACATGAGCACAAAGGTGGGGTCCCTGGGGGCCATCTGAACGTCTATCCTCAACAGATATGGAGATTAAAATGCCTTTTATAAGAAATGATAAGGGTGTGATCTCACAATTCAGCTTAATGCTAAAATAAATAAGTAACTTAATTCATTAATTCAAGAACAATTAAAAAGTCAGATTGCTTATGTGAAAAGTCCTTGTTGCCTTCACCCTAGTCCACATGCGTTACGCAATCATGTATCCCCAGTCACATGCCATTAGAGCTGATTGGCAATTATTACAGCAAAAAAAGATGCTCAACATTGTTTTTTAAAGTGACAATTCTTTCAGTTGGGTGAGGATAATTTAAAAGTGGTCTGTTTATTTTAGAGATGCATAATATTTTTTTCCTTTGACATGGAAATGAGCAGCTCTAGAGAAAAGCCTGTCATACAAAAACCAGTTGACAAAATAATAATTTGCTTTAATTTAGCTCCAGTATTTGTTTTGATAAAGATATTTCAGATTTTATTTTAAAGAGACAGCATAGTCATCAGTGGACTGCTGGACAAGAAAATGAAATCCTTTTAGTATCCTAGAGTTGATGCTAGGTTTCCTGGGTTCCACATGTTGACCAAATCAAAATATACACATAATCAAGGCATCATTTATTCTGCCATTCTTGAGCCCATGTCGTGGGGTTGTGCTAATCAGGTATCTAAATAATTTCAGAGGGAAAGGAATGCCTATGTGGGGTCTTACCTAAACTGGCCCAGTCAGTTACTTTTGAGCACAGTGATATATCAAGGTTTGTTTTATAAACTGTGCTGTTACAAAAGATTGTAAGAGACCTTTAAAGATAAAAAGTAAAATTGATAGTGTTAAGGCAAGTTAATAAAAGCAAATTTAAATGTGTGTTATTTTTTTACTAACGTTCAAAGATAGGACAATTCAGAAAAGAGATGAAACACATTTTAGAAAAATACAAGAGCAGTATAGTGAAATTTGATCAACCATACCATTTGTTGCCCATTTGGAGACAATTTTGAATATGAAAAAGGATGTTTGAAATACGTACTTAAAAAATATATGTATTGACCAACAAATTGTTTTATTAAATTGGTTGACTTAGAAAAGAGTTATATACAAAAATCATTTTTAATGAAATTCCTTTCAAAAATAAAAAAGAGAAGAATCCACACATATTAAAAAACAGCCCTTAATAACCTCATACGAATTAGTGGAACATTAAATAGTAACACAAACAGAATAATTATTCTTGATATATTCTCACATACTTCTAACTGGTGTATTGGCCATGTCTCTCCAAACACTCTATCTCTGATATTTTCCTGTGGGATGCTTTTTAAAATATGATCTTAATTTTTTAAAAATATAATTGTCTGCAATCTTCATCAAAGATGCATTTTTACATTGTCTTGTTTTATGTTCGTAAAATTTGAAAATATCAACATGTCCAATTAACTCTGATCATGCTATACTATTTTTAATTTAGAAAAAGTGTATTTAGCTGAGAAATTCAGAGACAATTTTACTAATTGGAGCTTATTCTCAATATAACTTTGTATTTAAATGGATAAATATTTGAATGCAAACATCACGTTTTTTGTTTCAAGTCATACCACCTTTGTTTGAAAATATTTTTGTGACAAAACTGAACAATGTGTACTTATTATTATTTATTGTGGATTTTGGGTGCTTCAAAACTGTAGGCTTTCCAAATACCATGCAATTCTGGTACAGAGTATAAATTTATCTAGTTAAAAGTAGGAGTTCCTTCGAAAGATTCTTCCTATGAGTTGAGATATTCCAAGGCTCTATGCTAGAATATCAAAATTAAATCTTGAACACTGTTTGAACTCTTATTACATTATTTTGTTCAGACTAATCTGTTCTGTTCCTTCCTTGCTTTTATAAAACTATAGTTTTATTTTTCCTTTCTACACACTTTGTTTTCTATTGCTAAAAATACTAAAAAGCGCTCCAAAAAATCAAAAGCTGAAGTGTTTTTTGTGCTTTATTTATCAAATATTTTGATTAAATTTTCCACTTTATTTTGACCAAATAGAGCGAAAATATACAGGCTTTATTTTCAAAAGAGTTCAATGACAGTTCGTAGTATGCTTGGAATAATTTGCAGAGTTGTTCTTCAATAGTTCAAACATTTCTAAAATCTGATCTATAGCTAACTTTCCATTGTACCTAAACATTGTAATTGAAAATGGGTGAACTTAATCTAAAAGAACAAGAATAACACATTTCACTATTAACAGAACTAATTTCCAAAAGCTTTACTTAGATTTCATGAATTGGTTGAAAAAAATCAAACTTACTGGAATGAACTGATTTTTAATTTGGAACATCTGATGATCCTGCCATTTTTAATCGCCACTCATAAATGTTAACTGCTGGTGATCTGTACCTTGAAATCTCAGTGTTGGCAATTCCTTGAGGTTAACTTTGTCCTGAAGCAGTTTTCAAAGTGTGGATCCCAAATCAGCAGCATCATTGTCAACCAGAAATTTGTTAGAAAGACAGTTTCTCAGGCTCCAACCCAGACCTCCTAAGAGGCTAGCAATCAGTGTTATCACAAGTCTCCAGATGCCTTTGATGCTTGAAGTTTGAGAACCACTGCCAAAGAGCACAGTTGAAGGCCATCTTCTCCCTGCTGATATTTATTCTGTGAATGCAAATTTTTCTTAAGGTTTTACCTAAGGTAAGCATACTTATATCGAAAAAAAAAATAACCAGCAAGTAAATTGTTTACTATTAAAAAAAACTTAGCTAATGTATTGAATAATCCATGCCTCAATTTGCATAACTAATTGATAATAGGCTAAATTCATATATGTTAATATGCCTAATTATGTTTGAAAAGCTAGAAAATTAGATAATTTGTGAATCACTTATTAAACAATTACAGGCATGAGACATAGTGCACAATTCTGAGGTAGAGGTATAAATATGGTATTAAGCAAATGTCATGCAGACAATTAGCAAAATTTTAAGCCTAGTCTCATTTTTATCATACATTATGGTCTTGTAAAATTGTTTAAATGAAACATTATGGTCGTTTAAAAGGAGCATCATTATGCATTGATTTTAGTTAACATCATTTTATATAAATAATTTAATTTTGCAACAATAAGATACACAGAACGATGTAATTATTGCATACCTTCTTGTTTTTTCCCGCTTTCAATGGTTGTTTAGATTGGTCTTTTTAATGGCATGTTTATAAAGGAAGAATCAAAGCCATTTTCATAGAAATCAAAGCCAAGATTTGGGGCATCCTGCTACTTCTTTCCTCTTGGTAATGTGTCTCAGGATTTCCCCATTACTTTAAACCCTGAAAGTGTTGGTGGGGTCTTAAGAAGGTCTGAACTCTTCTCTGGAGTGGAAATCCCAGGAATTTGATTTCATCAGGGTTCTGCAGGCAAGAGACTCAGGGCCGATGTATCATGGTGGTGATGTGGCCAGACCGCGGAATTTTGAGGGGCCCTGCGACAGAGCAGACAGGAGAGGGGACCTTTCTTTTTCATCAACTAAACTGATTTCTTCTCTCCAGCACTGTGTGTGTGTGTGTGTGTCTTGTTTTGTTTTCTTTTAATTTTGACGGTTTATTTTTACGGAAGTACTGTACGGGTTAGATGAGCTGTGAATGTTGAACATCTCACTATATTGTGGGTGTTTTATTGTGTATCTCAGGGTAAGTGTTCATTTATATGGAGACACGCACACACACCTGTGCACACACACAAAGCACACAAACACACGTGCACACACTCAGGCAAGTTCGAACATTTTTCTACTTTATATGTGTCTGTATCTCCATTGTGCAAATAGATAGCATATATGTGTTCATGTAATATATAATTATATATACATATGTTTATGTGAAAGGTTGAATAACATTTCTTTCCTCAGAATATGACATAACACATATCTATCTTAGTTATATATATTTTCTGAGTAGCTCCCCACGTCCATTTTTTTCTGCACTAAGCAAATAGTAAGAGAGCTGATTCTGAAATTTTTATTACGGGTCCCTATGTCTAGCCATGGCACTGAGTTGAGGCTTCTACAATAATGCCAGGCATGCAACCCATAGCTGGATTGGTTTATGGGGGTTTTGGTGCAGGAGCTGTATTTCTTGTAATCTATGACCATGCTACTCATTAAGATAGACATTCTTCAGTGCCACCAAGGCATTCTGCTCTAAAATGGAAGCTTTTCTACCACTCCCAGGATTCAGCCTTCTTCACTTATAGAAATGCTCAGGGCCAAGAGTGAGGAAATCAATTTTCTAATTGGTCAAAATTCAAAGAGAATGATTTTGTTTCTCTTATGTCTTCAGCTTGGAAGAATGTATTGCTTATGTTTTCTTAACCATCAATTCATTCTCTTATTCATATAACAAATATATGTTAAGTATTAATTATATGCTGAATGTTGTATTTTGTGTTGAGAGAAATGTCAGTCATCAAGACACTTATGGGTATCAAATTACTTACTCAATATTAATACGTCAAGTCTGCTTATCATAAATAACATGTGGACATAATTTGTACTGGGGACAGCAATGAGTAAAGAAAAATAAATGAATTTCCAATCTAGAAAAACTTGCTAAATATGTGGAATATTTATTTACTCCACAAAAAAAGAATTACCCCAAAGGCCACCATTTAAAAATGCTTCCACTCAGTTTTGAGAAGTGTCCACAGAGGGTATATATGTTCTTAAACATTAGTATTCACATTGTCCATTTATTCTGTGTTGTTTAGGATTTTTTTGGGTATTTGTTTAGAATGAATTCGTTACAACTGCCAACATTTAAGATTACATGCCTCTTCTTTGGGTTGAGGGTAGAATCTCTCTCTTCTGAGTCCATTGGATAACTGGGAAAAATCTCAATTTTAACAATGTTAAGCTTTTGTGGTTATTGCTTTAGATAGCTAAAATAATAAGAAAATATGCAGAAAAGAGAATCATTTTGCAAGGAGAAGCATTCCACACTTCTTTCAAAATGATTTTTAAAGGTGGGAATTATAACCTTTACCATGAAGTTTAGAGAAAAAATACCAAATTCTTTTTTTGAAGAGGACAACCAGGGTGAAAAATGAATTGCCCATTATTTTTCTGCTTCTGGGACATTGTCAGGCTGGTGGAGGGAGAATGAATAAATATCAGCCAAGTTCATCTATATCAGGATCAATTATGTAACAGCGTATTAGCCACCCCAATTTTAACCACTTTTCAGGATGGCCATCATTTATATCATAAGCCTTATATGCCAATCCCTGGGTTATTTTTAGGATGTTGGAATTTTCTATATATAAGAAGACAGATTAATGTTAAACATCACAGTAAGTTTTTGATTCCTCTCCTTTCTATGACCACTAATTAAATAGACAAGAACCAGGGATTCAGTCCTTAGGGCCGCAAATTGGAAACTGTAATAGGTTATTCTACTTGACAAATATAGAGCAAAGGGTTGAACCCAAGGTCGTGTCTTTGGGGAGCTCTAAAAATCAAAGTGTTGGAAGCCAAATGTTAATATCAAGTAATGTTTGAATACAAACAGAGACTCTGGCAGACTGGGGAAGAGCTCACACACAAAATGAGAATAGAATCCTGGGGGGATTGCCTGCAATGACATTGGAGTGCCTGGGAATCCTTTCTGTTGGCAGACACATGCATGCAATTAACAGCAGACATGCCAGTCGAGGGGAAAGTACCAGGTGGGTGCAGTGCGTTTGAAAAGCACTGCCAAGTTTTTTTCCGGGTTCCTTGACCTTCCATGGAAATATTACCTTCATGTCAGGAACACACAGATTACAGGTAAAGTCCTGGAGCATCTCTAAGTGATTCTTCTTCCTCTTGGCATCTCTAAGCCTGGAGAAGAGAAGGGAAATATAAGGGACAGGAAGAAGGCAATCAACTACAGTCCCTGCATGGGGTTAGAAAGAGAAGCAGACACTTGTGGATGGACTCTGGAATGGCAGACTTCAGGACTGGCTCTCGTGGTGCTTCTTGAAGTAGTTTCCCTACTGGGATGGCTAGCTCGGTGCTTAGAGACCACCAATGTTTGTGGTGTTGAGGGCAATGTAAAACAAGTCCTTGACTTACAGTCACAGGTGTTCCTTTCCACAAAGGGTAGAAGAGTTCTCTCCTCCAAATATTTTCCCAGGGCCACCTTGCTTCCTTTAGCCTCTGCCATTATCTTAACTGATTTCATATATATATATTTATATGAACACACACATGCAGTGTGATTAATATCAATCAATTAATATTTATAAGTCTTACTTTATAATCTTTCTCACACCACACACATGCACACACGCACACACGCACACACACACACTTCTCAGGAAGTCTGAAGTGAGGGTGTGAGCAGGGGAGAAGGCTGAGAAACCCATCCCCAGGACTGTGAGGGACTTGCACTAACTACAAAACCTTTTCTGATGCGATACAGCTTAAATGAACAAGGATGACACCGGAGCACTTTATTTCAGTTCTTTCATTCAGTGCTAGTGATGGGACTTTTCATGATACTTTCTGTTGAGTGCCCTATGTCGTTATTCCCCGGCCTCACCTGAGAGGCTGGTCTCTGTGATACCTTGCAGTGTCGTCCTCGCTGTAATGATCATTTTCTGTCATTGTGCTCCTGGCAATCAGTCATAGGAGCTCAGCTTCCTTGAGTGTTTTGAGCACTGGAATGGGTTATCAAGATGTTCTCCTGATTGAAAAGAGCCGTGTATGTGTTCTTCTTGGGACCACACCTGTGCCTCCTGGATCACTGGTATTGGGAAGCTTCCCTGAATGTTCTCTCTTGCATGCCTCCAAAACTAAACGTGGAAGTGGCCAAAGAGAGTTCTTTTGATACCAGGATATTTCCACTATGGGTCGAATTGTGCCACCCTCCCCATTTGTATGTTGAAGGGCTAATCCTCAGTGTGACTGTATTTGTAAATAGAGACTCTGAGGAGATGACAAAGGTTAAGTGAGGTCATAAAGACGGAGCCCTAATCTGATAGGGCTGGTGTCCTTATAAGAAGAGGAAGAGACACCAGTTCTCTCTCTCTACACTGCATGAGGACAAACAGGAAGACAGCCTTCTGCACCCTAAGGAGAGATGTCTCACCAGACACCAAACCTGCTGGCACCTTGATCTTGGACTTCCAGCCTTCAGAACTGTGAGAAAATAAATTTCTGTTGTTTAAGCCACTCAGTCTAAGGTATTTTGTTATGGCATCTGAGTTCACAAAGACAGTCTTAACCCCAGACTTTGAAATGTGATGATATTTGGAGATAGGGTCTGTAAAGATGTAAGTAAGTTAAAATGAGGTCATTGGAGTGCACCCTAACCCAGTATGATTCGCATCCTTATAATAAGAAGAAATTTGGAAATAGACACAGAGGACAGTTGACGTGAAGACACAGGGAGAAGGTGACCCTCTATACATACCTTAAAGAGAGGTTTCAGAAGAAACCAAACCTGCCGACACCTTGATCTCTGATTTCTAAGCTTCAGAACTGTGAGACAATAGATTTCTGTTTTTTAAGCCTCCTGTCTATAATATTTTGTTATGACAGCCCTAGCCAACTATTAGAGTTTCAGAGAAAATTATAAACTTGCTATCTAGCTAAAGCAGCAATAACATAAAGAGGTAAACCTCAGAAAGACATGGCTCTGAGTTCATGATAACAATCTCAAAGACTTAGCCCTGTAGTCCTTGGAACCTCAACAGGAACTAGGAGGTAGTTCTGATTTTTGTCTGCATCTCCTGGGAAGCTCTGAATAGTTACTGGGAGGTTTACCATGGCTTTCAGTTGAAGACCTTCATTGAGGCTGTTACAGACCTCAGTGTTGGGAAAATCTTGACTTTTCCCAGTGTCACCCTGTGGCTGACCAAGTGAGCATGGTCATCAGTCAACTCAACAACCACCACCGTAGGTAACTCAAGTACACTGCTTACAGGGACAGGAGTAACACAAGTTGCTAAAGGACTTAGTACAAATCTGACAAGTATCTTTGGTGTGACTTTATTTGTATGTTACATTATCCCACAGTTTCCTCTGGTCTGTGATTCTTAGCCACTTTAAAACTATCTTCCCAGCTGTCGATCTGGACATTTATTTTGTAGCATTTTGCTTTTTAGTGTTTTAGTCAAATATCTTGGAAAGTGTTTCCTTTTCATTTCTTTGTCAGCTGTGATACCCAAAATTCTAGATGGAGATATGTTTTGAAAATCATTTTTTCCTTTCTAGCAGTTTTTATTTAAAATACACAAAGTTGGGCGCCTGGGTGGCTCAGTTGGTTAAGCGACTGCCTTCGGCTCAGGTCATGATCCTGGAGTCCCGGGATCGAGTCCCGCATCGGGCTCAGCGGGGGGTCTGCTTCTCCCTCTGACCCTCTTCCCTCTTGTGCTGTCTCTCATTCTCTCTCTCAAATAAATAAATAAAATCTTTAAAAAAATAAAAAATAAAATAAAATACACAAAGTTATGATCAGGTAAGATTTTACATTGAAAAAAAAAAAAAACAAAACAAAAACCCAAACCCTCCCTCTTTGGCTGAATCCATTGTCAACTTCTCTGAGATGGCTATCAGAGGATTGTTTTCATATATTGTGGTTTATTTAATCATCAGTAACTTTTGCTGGTTGACATAAACACAATCCCTATGGGTTTTTTGAGCTATTTTATCTCAATTGTCTCTGTTCTTTCTCTCCCGATGGGAATGGAAGCCATGGGCCTATTGATCCATGGAGTTATTAAAAATTAAATGACATCCTCCCCCGCAGGAGGAAAGGCACTCCTAATGAGTATAGACATTGGCTTTTGGTCACCTCGCAAGTTAATCATTCCAGCCTTATGGCAAAGACCTTTACAGCATCACTGCTCATATCAAGTAGTGATAAGTTTGAAAAATGTATAAAATCTGGGTGAATTGCCATGAAGCCAAATGACTAAAACAGTGATGTGGAATAATAAGAGGTTGACCTCCTCTACTTCTTTCCCCCTTCCTCCTCCTTCTAAACAGAATTACTCACATTGAAAAACCATTCTGGAATTTCCAAAAGTTCAGTAAGATATAAATCAAAGTTAAGGGATCTTCTTCTTTCCCACATAACTCTTTACAGTAAGTAGATTATCAGTGCAAACCTTACACGTCTTTAATGAATTACTACGTTAACACGGATAACAAGATTTCACAATGTGCCTTCCTCCTCCATCCTCCTCTCCATCTCTTCCTTCCCTCCCTCCTCCGGACTGTGCGACAGACACTCTGCCACACACTGACATTCTTTCAGCTCCTGACATGAGTCATGATTTGTCCCGTCCACCCCAACCGCCTCTGGGGTGTGACTCCTGCATGGAATGCTCATCTGTCCACTCTGGCTAGATCCTTCCTGCAATCTTGATAAAACAGGATATTAAATGGAACTGTTTCACCCAGATTCCACCAAGGCCCAAAACGATAGATGTCACCTTCCAGAATGAGCCCGTAGATACACACTTAGGGAGACAGAGAAACACTGATGTGTCCTTTACCCCCCGGAAAATCTGACCCGTGAGAGCCTGGCCAGCCACTACTGGAAGCAGAGGCGTGAAAAATTGCTGCATGAAGGGGCTGTCTCTGTCTGATATTTGTCCTGCCGACTGACAGAATTTGACAGGAAAAGAGATGCATGAGTCTTTAGCATGTGGCTTGTACAGGAGACAGCAAGCAAGGGATTGCTTTAGATCCTGATAGATAGAGCAGCTGAAGGGACTAAGGGCATAGTGCAAAGAAGCTAGAGGTGCTACCAGATGCCTGGGGACAGAGGAACAACTACAGCGGACCAGCTAGACCAGTGATGCGCTGGCCTGGGTGCAGGGGTGGGCGTGGGGTGGGCCTCCAGGGACTGGGAAGGGAGGAGTCCTGAAGATTCCACAGAAGTACCCCATGAAACAGAGGTTCTCCTTCCATCAGCCTGCAACTGAGGAGTGCCGATGCCAGGGGTTAAGCAAGAAGGGAAGAGAGGAAGCAGGAGGGAGAGAAGCCAACGACAAGAGGCAGGGGAGCAATCAGAATTTCAAATAAAGCTTGGAATTTTTGTTATTACACTGGGCTGGGTACTTGAATTCCTGCTCTGAGACCATAACTTGACTTAAAGTGTCTAGGGCACTGTTTCATCATCTGGGAATGAGGAGACACTTCTTGGAACCCGTCCTGGGTTCCACTGACAGAGGTGAGAAGAAACTACCACATAGAATTTAAATGGATGCTTAAGAGAAGGAAAGACCTGCTTTATGATGATACACCCAAATATCATGCCTGTTCAGGTAGTGGTTATATCATTTTCGATGTTCCTTCCTCCACATTTTGTCCCCAGAGCCAAGTATTGTGCCTGGCACATATTAGATGGTTAACATTTTTCTAAAAATATATTGTTATAGTGAGTAATCTCTACCTTTACTTCCATTCTTTAAAAGAGAGTCTTGTCCAAAAATCTGACCATTGAGTTAATTTCTCCGTGCTTTCCCTCTCTCATCAATAAAGTGATAGCATGGTCCAGGGTTGATTTCAGATAGTTAATGACATCCACGAATCAGCCTTTTCTCAAGTTAATTCTAATAGCACCAGTTTTTCAATAGTATTGCTTATCTATTTCTGTTTTGGTGTTTTTCTTTTTGTTTGTTGTTTTGCATCTTAGTTATCCTTCAAGATGCTTAATTGATTCAGGATTTAAAGATTATAAGACTCCAATGTCAAATTAAGTTTCTGATCAAAAGCAGATAGTGAGCCAACCACTAACTTCACCTAGAAATTGTGAGATAAATAGAGTTATAATTAGAAAAAAATTCAAACCAATGAATCTTATTTTCACGTTTTAACATCTGACAAGTCACATTGAGGGACAATATTAACTAATAATTGGGCCATTAAATCCAACTTCTTTTCTTTAGTTCTTAGCTGCAACTGTCACAGCAAATTACATATGAATATTATAAATTCTGACCCTTGAAATAATTTACTCATTCAGTAAGTGTTAATGGAACAGAGCTGAATGCCAGGCACTGTTCTCAGCAGCTTCAAACGTCAGATGATCAATGAACAAAATAGACAAAATCTTGCCATCAGGAACTTCCATGTTCGCGTGTAGGTGGGGCGGGCACACCACAAATCATGAAATCATAAATAGCTATATAAATTAGATAGCGAGTTTGTTCATTTTCTAGTGCTACCACAAGAAATTACCACAATCTGGGTGGCTCAAACAGCCGAAATTTATTCTCAGTCCTGACGTCTAAAGTCTGAAATCAAGGTGTCGGCAGGATTGGTTCTGTCTGTGGCTATGAGGGAGAATCTGTCCCCTGGCCTCTCTCCTAGGCTTGTATATGGCGATCTGCTCTCTAAATCTTTACATTGTCTTCCCTCTATGCAATTTTCCCATTTTGACAAGTAAGGACACCAACCATACTGTTAGGACCTGCCCTAATGCCTCTGTAAAGACTCTGTCTCTAAATAAGGTCACATTCTGAGGTCCAGGGGTTAGGACTCCACCATTATCTTTCTTGATGTGGGGACACGGTTCAACCCATAACAATGTGTGTGAGAAGGTGATTAGTATTTTGGACAGGGACCTGGAGTGCAGAAGGGAGCCGTGTGTGTGGCTGTCCGTGGAGGGAGCATCTTTGTGACGGGTAAGTTACAACGCGTTATCACACCTCCCGGCAGCTGCCTTGTGTCTGAATGTCAAGGATCAGGAAAGCCTGAGCTGCCACGGGTGGATGGGGTGGTCCTTCTGGTGTGGCAAAAACTCTGCTATAGGACCACTTCCGTCCCTGAAGCTGGAGAATTGCATTATGCAGACACGTTCCAATGTCATGAGCGCTGCGATGTTTTAAAGATATTTATAGTTGTGATGAGTTTAAGAAGAATGAACAAGAAATGCTTAATGTGATATAGGGCCTATTCTTGCATTTCTTGCTGCACAACAGTTCTGGAGATGTCTTTTCTTATAGACTGCAATGACCTTGTCTACGGCCATACCACCCTGAACACGCCCGGTCTCATCTGATCTCAGAAGCTAAGCAGGGTCGGGACTGGTTAGTACTTGGATGGGAGACTGGAATGACCTTGCTCCCTCTGCTCAGTGGTCTCCGGGATTATAGCAGCTTACAGGCTCTGGTGCTGTCCTCCCTCTTTCTTTCCCCCACGTTCCGACAGTATGGAGAAGCAGGCACCATTCCCTCTTAATATATTTTACTTGATGGAGTGCATTTTATTTAAAAGGAGTTGAGTGTGCCCCTGCAGTGTCTCCATCCAGGGCAAGAGTCTCTCCCTTAGGTTGTAAAATCTTGTGTCAAATTATACCCGATTTGTTTTGCATGGCATTGAGGTCTTATTTATTTTTTTATTATCTTTTTAAAGATATTATTTATTTATTTGACAGAGGGAGAGCACAAGTAGGCAGAGCAGTAGACAGAGGCAGAGGGAGAAGCAGGCTTCCGGCCGAGCAGGGAGCCCGATGCGGGGCTCGATCCCAGGACCCTGGGATCATGACCTGAGCCGAAGGCAGACGCTTAACTGACTGAGCCACCCAGGGGCCTGGAGGTCTTCTTTATTAAGAGATGTTTACTTTCTCAGATTATAGGACCTTTTCTCCCCCTAATTCCTTGAGTATTCAAAAAGAGGTAGCGTTAGGACAGAAATGTGGATGAGAATATAACAGAGTTATGTATGAGCATAGCTTCTTGGTCCCCTGTAGCTTTACAGTTTTCCAAGTATTTGGGAATAGAGCCTTTAGCATAGAACTTTTAAGAAATAGAGGCATCTAAGGTTTTATATCTTTGTACAGTACCCCGTCCAGGGGACACACTCAGCGTAATAAAATATACATGACCGTTTTTCTCTTGCTTCAGATCATAGTTGAAAAAAATCTGTTTTGAGTAGATTCCAGATGATCTATGTTATGAATGATTAAGCATTGTAAGAGAAATTCCGGGAGCATTACATTATGCCTCTGATCCTTTAATAACTAGCCCGAAGATTAGCAACGTGTTTATTTCTCAGAGTAGGTGGATGGGAATGGAGCTTGGTGTGGCTGCCATACTGTCGGCATTAGCAGAAGGCAGAGGAGAGAGAGAGGAAGTGTGTGGCGGGGGATGTTCAATCCTTGTGCACCAAATAAGAGAGCAGAGAGAAGAGAGATGGGCTTGGGGAGAAGGTCAGTGATGGTACCTCCCGCAGCTCCTACCTCTGCCCGCAGGCTAGGGGCACCAAGACTTCCGTTTTAATCACGCTGAGGAATGACTTAGCTTAAAAATGCAAATACCTATAATTCCAGCCAACTTTATGCAAAATGGGGGCTGCTGCCTAACCAATTGTTACCATCACAGATTTGCAGATTTGGCACCCGTCGTCCCACACACATTCAGAGTCTCTACCTCTGTCAGTTTTGGGGAAGGCTTGGCCTCTGATGACATCACGGTTATATAAATATCATCTCAGATCAGAATTGATCTTTGAAATTGTATCGCACTGGGGGGCGGGAGGGGGCGGCTCATTTTCCTGCCACTGAGCAGATCCTCTGTACGGTCCCAGAAAACTTCTTTTGAATCCCGCAGCATGCTTTCGACTGAACAAGACGGCAGTAGACAAGCAAGTGGCGAACCCCAATCAGTCGGGGTTGACAGCAGCCCATTAAAGGTGTGAAGATAGGTCATGTCTTGTTCTTGTTTGGGAGAGTGGAGCTTTGGGAGGTAGGGAAGAACCTGCTGTTTGCTCGTGCCTGGCGGGGGCCGAGCCTGCGAGGGAAACTCTCTGTCAAGTATCATCCCACCTGCGGTCGCGGAGCGAGACGAATCAATTCATACCAGGAGTAATACAGATTTCCGAAATGTCTGTGTTTTAAAAGTTCACATTTGGATCCCTTCCAGAAAATAACTTAATTTCCATCAGGTTTGTGCAAATCTTTTAAATGGCCAAAGTGCCATTTGAAAGAAGCATTTTCTTCTCCCTCCCCAGGGATGTGTCCTCTGCCATCCTATTGATGCTGTGGAGAAGTGTTTTTGTGTGGGGGCGGGGAGGGGGGGCTCATCTCCTACAAGGACTGCAGCCTCTCCAGACTGAGCAAATGTGTCATCCTCTGGTTAGCGGCGCCAGCTACCACATGAAGAGACTATTTGCAGCTCTCTGTTTAACGTGTCACTTCTACTTAAAAGATAACTTTGTTCTTATCCGTTCCCCGGGATATCTGTCACCTTCTATTACTTCCGTTTGACCTCTACACTCGCCGTGTGGGAACTACGTGCTTCCTGAGGCACAGGGGCATCTCAGGTAACTCTAGGGAGTGGCCTGTGAAAAAGTCCGTGGACCTGTTTGCAAGAGTCATCAGAACGTCCTTAGAATAGTCAAAGTTTGGGGTCATCAAGCCACTTCCCTCACTTTGCAGAATTCAGGGGGTTGTCAAGGATCCTGTAGTTAGTGACTAGGAAACAAGCTCAGAGACTAAGCACTGATCTCGAAATCAGGAGAAAATTAGAGACTCAGGAAAATCTTCCCAGAGCAGGTGACATTTCAGTGGCATTAAAGGGAAGGAACAGTTCGGAGAGTGCTGTGGACTGAATGTGCATGTCCCCCACGTCCAGATGTTGAAACCCTAGGCCCCCAGATGATAGCATTAGGAGGGGAGGAGATTCGATCCTTAGGGCGGGGCCCTGGTGAAGGGGATTAGTGCCCCCCACGAAGGGGCCTTCAGAGAGCTCCATCACCCCTCTGCCGCAGGAGGACCACCACGCCAGGCTCTCGTCCTCACTGAGGAAGAGGGCTCTCACAGGACCCCTCTGTGCAGGCAGCCTGGCCCCAGGACTGCGAGAAATCATTTCTGTTGCTCATAAGCCACCCAGGCTGTAGTCCTTTTTACAGAAGCCTGGATGGACTAAGGGAGAGGAAGTACCAAGGGACTTTCCAAGTAGCACAAAGAATTGTGTAAAAAGCTCAGCTGGCAGAGAGCAAATTGCTCAACTGAAGAAAAGATGTCACTCACACAGTCATATCTCAGAAAGGAAGAAGTGGCTCCACATTAATCAGGGTATCAGTTTGACTTACAGAAAACCAATCAAGGAGACTTTGTCTGTAAATATCGCCTTTAGACACTTTATTTTGTAAAAATTCTAGACACTACATTAACTCAGTTCTGAAGAAAATGTATTTTGAGCGAAGATATCTATCTCTGAGCTGTTATTGATGCACCAGCCTCAATATCAAGCTTACTAAGCATGTTTTCATTGAGAAGACAGAACATGCAAAGGAATAACAATCTCTTGTTCAATAGTGTTTATGAGAAGTGTGACTTTATGTCCTTTAGAGACTAAAGTTTTTCCCTATTTCAAAACTAAACAATGGAAAGTGTCTGGTTTTAACAGAATCAAAGGCGTCTTCATCCATGGAGGGGACCCATGTTTTAATCTGCAGTTTTGAGGTATTATTTTGTCATACCATATCTGGGTTGAACTAAGAAAGGTCATTTTTATTCAACTTAAATATCATATCATTAACGAGCGAGAACAAAATTTTAAAATGCACGATGAAATAGCATTTTTCTATCAATGGAACTAGAATGTGGAAATACGGAATTTGCTCCTTTCACACTGTTTTCCAAGAATTGGCATACACAGATTGCAAACTATTGAACAAAACAAAATCTTGTCCTCCAAGTAGCATGGAAACCTGTTATTTTAAGATCCTGTCAGTGCAATTAATTTCCAAGAACTTAAAAGCATTGGCTTTACCTCTCCTCGTCACTGACGTGTTTTCAGTTAAAGAAAGGAACTCTTTTAGAAAAGAAAAAGAAAACAAGGGAGGGGCAGAGACTTATCTTTTTTTTTTTTCAACTGAATGTAAAAAAAAATGAGCTATTCTTTGTGTTAACTTCAGAGATTTTTGAAATAACAAGGATGGGAATAATAGCTAACATTTAATTACTTCTTAATATGTGCCAGAACTATGTTAACCACTTTACTCTGATTCTATAATTTAATTTTTATAACCATATAAGGTAGGTATGGACATTATCATCTGCTTTCTACAGATGGAGAAACAGATTGACAAGGAATACTTTGCTTGCCCGAAGTCCCCCAGTGGAGGATGGGACTGAGATTCAGATCCAGGCAGCCTGACTCCCAGTCCTAAAGGCGAAATCATCGGGAAGTAAACTAGGAGTCGCATCATGCCTTAGGGAGAAACAGTAACATACCTTCCATTTGAAATTATTTATTTGTGTGGCTTATTTTAATTTTAAAATCATGTAGATGAAGACATGTTCCTTAACCCTTTCTCTCATGGCTCTGATTCAGCTGGTTTTGTTGTTCATAAAATCACACTCGGAAGGAGGGAAGTTGATTGGAAAAACGTAATAATTGTTTAGTGGGTCTGGCACTAAATTCCCAGATTTCCTAAAAAGTAAAGTGAGAGGCCAAATCTAGTCTTCTCTAGAGGCACACTGACATTTGAGGCATAGATGTGTTTGGATTAAAATAGTGCTTTTAAAAACAAACAAACAAAAAAAAACACAGTGCTTTTAATTTTTAAATTGCATTTAACTTGAATTTATAAGGCAAATAATACCTACCTGCTCTAAGAGGGTGCATTAAAAATGAACCAACCAATTTATCTTTCACATAGATAAAAATTTTATTTGTAATTTTTATTTTTATTTTACTTATTTTCTAAAGATTTATTTTTTTAAGTAATCTCTACATCCAGTTTGGGGCTCAGAGTCACAACCCCAAGATCAAGATTCTCACGCTCTACCAGCTAAGCTAGCCAGGCGCCTGTATTTGTAACTTTTAGAATTAGTTCTTAATTTTACAAGTTACTCATTTTTTAAAAGCTTTTTTTCCCCATTTCTTAAACTTGACTACACTTAAATGCCATGGATTTGTTGTTGTCTCAGGAAAAAAAAAAGAGAGAGCAAATGTTGCCAGGCAAATTGTTTCTTTAGTGCATGACAATGGAAATTGTATTCCCAAAATCTGATTGTTATCCCTACAAAACATTTTTAAACACAACAAAGATACAAACATTGATTATTATCCACAAAGAAATTGAGAACTTTTTTCTGAAAAGTTTAGATCTTTGGAACACGTAGAACTTCAAAATTTAATACTTTTAGAATTAAAAGAAAGGGAGATCAAAAGTAAATGAATCTTAAATGTAAAATACACAGAATGAATGTATGCGCAGAGATGGAGGTTTATGTAAATTGAGCAAGCGTGTCAAATCTTAACCAGGTTAGTAGAACACCACCAGATGGAGAAAAGGGTCACCAACTGATTTTGCCATTTTATTCCTAAAGCTGTGTGTTAAATAGCAGGGATCACATAATACCTTCAACAATTGTTGTTATTATTTCAAAGCTGTAGACTTCTTGCAGACTTGTGCTGAAAAGCATCTTTACAGTCAAAATGAACCCAACTATGAAGTTTCAGTATTTAAAGACTAAGGACGTCTGCAAAGAGCTGAGATGTGCCAGGTATCAATCCTGGTGTTGCCTTTCCCCAGTCCCTGGCGGCTGCAGCTGGGAGCTCAGGCCTGCTGTCTCTGAGAATCTGGCAATCAATTCCTCATCTACTAGCTCTCCGCTGTCTCTTCCACATCCGTGTTTATTCCCTACAGCAGCGCTAACATGAGCCACGGAGCCACAGGCTGATGAATCATGTAAGGGCAGAACAGGTCAGGGGAAAAGAGATTGAACTCAACATCAGATGACACTGTGCTTTGTGTCCACTGGCAAATGGAGGGACACTCTACCAAACAACTAACCAGTATTCTCCCAAAGTGTCAGAGTCCCTGAACGAGGAAGGACAGAGGAGTGGTCTCAGATCAGAGGACACTCGGGAGGTGGGACAGTTAAAGCAATGTGAGGTCTTGAATTCCTTCCCGATATAACAAAGACACTGGGGGTAGAAGGAGGGTTGTTGTTTAGTTAATAGCATTGCACTGATGTTTGTTTCTTAGTTCTTATAATCAAACCATGATTACATAAGACGTTAATACTAGGAGAAGCCAGGGGAAGGCTATATGGGAATTCTTGGAACTATCTTTGCAACTCTTCTGTAAGGCTAAAATTATTTCAAAATTAGAACTGTAAAAAGGTAAGAAGTAAAACACACTAAGGAAGATAGGGTTGTATGATTCCAAATCTTACATTATGTCTCCTAAAAATTTATATGCTGAAATCTAAACCCCAAGGTGATGGTATCAGGACCTTTGGTCTTTGGTCATGAGGGTGGGGCCCTCACAAATGGGATCCGTGCTCTTATGAAAGAGACCCCACAGAGCTCCCTCACTCCTTCCACCAGGTGAGACCAACAAGGAAGAACTATGAGCCAGGAAGAAGAACGCTGTGTCTCTCTCTGTCAAATAAATAAAATCTTTAAAAAAAAAAAAAAAAAGATTTTATTTATTTATTTATTTATTTGACAGAGAGAGAGAGAGAGACAGTGAGAGAGGGAACACAAGCAGGGGGAGTGGGAGAGGGAGAAGCAGGCTTCCCGCCGAGCAGGAAGCCTGATACAGGGCTCGATCCCAGGACCCTGGGATCATGACCTGAGCCGAAGGCAAATGCTTAACGCCTGAGCCACCCAGGTGCCCCACAGGTCATCATTTTATAATGGTTTCATGCTGTCACACATAAAATGTTATAAACTTGAACACTTTTAGTAAATACCATATTTCAAATCCACGGTCCCCTTCCTTTTCCTGGGAACATGTAGCCTGAAGAACTTTTAGAGTGACAATAAAACCAAGTAGACCAACAGGTCTGAGTTTATGTAACATACCTAATGGATATCTCACTTCCCATGTCATTAGCTAATGTTCTCAAGAACCCAAGATCATAACCCAGTCACTGAAAATTATAGAAAGTGACAATATTAATGTTATTAAATGAATTTATTTTAGTGGCATGAATTAGTATTGGGCATTTTCGTTTCGTAACTCTCATGAATTTACTAATCTTTTAGCAAAAATATTACAAATACAAATGATAAATTATAGTTTTATTCATTAAATTATTTTTTCAAATTGTTATGAAATTCCACTTGTGTAATTTATTTGACAGAGTTCCATTTTTAAAATTTCTCAGAATTCAGATAGACTCTGAATTAGATTAACTATTTGTGTAGACTTCCAATTTATTGGAAATGATAGGCTGGATAGAAAATCTTTCTTTTGTTAGGGGGAGGATTGGAGGCACTGCACATGCCTAGAGGCAGCATATCTTTATTTTGTTTGTATTCATTTGCCCAACAGCTATTTGTAGCACTCTGCTTTGCTCCAGGCACTGTTTTAAATGCTAAGTATACACTCGGGGAAAAAAAAGGGAAGCTTCTGCCCTTAGAGAAGGTGTATCTCCATAAGGAGAGGTAGACAATAAATAAATATCCAATGTAATTGCAAAGAGTGATGAGCACTATGATATAAAGTAGGGTAAGAAGTTGGATGTGAAGAGGGACAGACCGTTATAAGTACAGTGGTCAAAGATGAGTTCTTTGAGGAAATGACATTTGCATGAAGATCTAAACGTAAAGATTAGGTGGTGTGAAAGGAATGGGCAATGGCCTTGAGAAAGTTAGGAATCAGTTGGAATATTTGAGAACCAACAGGAAGACCAATGTGACTACCAGGGAATCAGCAAAGCAGAGATAAGTTGGATGTTGAAGTTGGCTGTTGGATGAAGGGTCTAGGTTATTAGGGCCTTGCAACCTTTGATAAGGAGGTCGCACTTAATTCTGAATGCAAGGTAAGCTGTTGGAGGGTATTGAGATGAAGTGTAACTGATGTGATTCACGGGGCTTTTGGACGGGTCACTGGGGCTGCTTTGGGCAGAAGATACTCGAGATTGGAAGGGTGGACCAAGGAAAGGGAGGGAGAAGGCAATTATAGAAGCCCAGCCAGAGAGAATGGTGGCTTGAGCGAGGCTGGTACCACTGTAAGAAGCCAGAAGAATCTGTTAATAGATTAGGTGAGAAGTAGAAGAGAGAAAACATGGATGAATCCTGTGGTTTCTTGAACGGTGGTGCCATTTTCCAAGAGGGGGAAGGGCTAGTTGAGGAACAGCAGCCAGTGGTGGGGAGTGGAGGTGAAGTTGGGGGTACAGGTCAAATAGCAACAATGGATTTGGTGGAGAGTCCAAGGATGGGGATCAACGTGGCACGCAGAGATGGCTGAGGAATAGTCCTGCAGTTTGGGGCATGGGCAGCAAGAGGAACTAAGCACCAGGAAGAGAAGAATGACCACTCCCATTCTCCTGTGCCTGCTGGACCCTGTGCCATCGGCAGGAACTTGGCTGAGAAACAGCCTCCTACTCTCAGACCCCCATAAACTATTCCGGGGTCCCCAGTATCTCTCAGCCCACATCTTCCACTCAGAACATGGTCATGGAGAGGCAGAAAGGGCTAAGATTCCCTTTCTCCTTCCTTCCTTTTCTTCTTCAAGCCTCATTTCCTTCTGTAATGAAACCCTTCTAAAATATGCATGTAATGAAATGGGGCTCAACCAGTGTATTACTAACATGTATCCACTTTTTAATCTCCATTTTTTGACAAAATCCTTTCTCTTTTCCTCAGAGACAGAATATTCTGTTTTCTCTGTTTCCGGAAAATGCTCCCTCAACAAAATAACAACCCATGTCTCTTGTACTGAAAAGGGCGTGGGGGGGGCAGGAATTTCAGGGAAAGAGATCATGTTATTTGACGTCTCAGAACTGCCTTAAATTAATACTTGTATGTCTCCCTGCCACGTAAATATGCACTCAAGTTTTATGCTTCATTGCATGAGACCGTCAAGTCAAACTTCCTTACTTCCTCCTCATATAAAATTTTTTTCTTAATACGATTTGTTTATGTAGGCTTATGCTTTTCTGTAGGCTTATGCAATCACTATCACATAAATAAATAAATAACCGGAGTTTAAAAAAATGTTAACTCTAAAGGAAACATAGTTTACCAGTATGCAAAAATCTGCTAAAGGCTGGGAAAGTTAGAATTTTTCAGGCTATGTTGATTTAAATCACAGTACCAGCACATTAAAAATACTAATGCTTTTTAAAAATGTTTATTTTCGGGGCGCCTGGGTGGCTCAGTCCGTTAAGCGGCTGCTTTCGGCTCAGGTCATGATCCTGGGGTCTTGGGATCGAGCCCCACATCCGGCTCCCTGCTCAGCGGAGAGCCTGTTTCTCCCTCTCCATCTGCCTGTCACTCTGCCTACTTGTGCTCTCTCTCTGTCAAATAAATAAATAAAATCTTTAAAAAATAAAATAAAATAAAAAATAAAAATGTTTATTTTCATAGGTATGTTCAGTTAACAACTCAGAAATGCCACACATAAAGATACAACAAATTAGCACTGAATGTACTGATTCAATAACTATAGAAGAATCTATTCCTTAGTATCGTAGAGAGGGAAAAAGGACGTATCTGCCTTAAAAAAAAAAAATTCTTGGCGTGTGCGTAACTTTGTTTTCTTTTTTTTTTTAAAGATTTTATTTATTTATTTGACAGAGACAGAGATAGCGAGAGCAGGAACACAAGCAGCGGGAGGGGGGGGAGGGAGAAGCAGGCTTCCCCCCGAGGAGGGAGCCCGATGTGGGACTCGATCCCAGGACCCTGGGATCATGACCTGAGCTGAAGGCAGACGCTTAACGACTGAGCCACCCAGGCGCCCA
>NC_138371.1:171850712-171975739 GCF_054177405.1 Leptonychotes weddellii | reverse complement strand
TTTTTTTTTAAAGATTTTATTTATTTATTTGACAGAGACAGAGATAGCGAGAGCAGGAACACAAGCAGCGGGAGGGGGGGGAGGGAGAAGCAGGCTTCCCCCCGAGGAGGGAGCCCGATGTGGGACTCGATCCCAGGACCCTGGGATCATGACCTGAGCTGAAGGCAGACGCTTAACGACTGAGCCACCCAGGCGCCCATGTTTTCTTGAAACTTAAAAGGAGTTTATAATAAATGCAGAGCTAAGTGTGGGTCTTCAGAATAGAGCATTTATTCACCTCTGTCTTGGCATTTTGGGCGTCTGCATGTCCTATTGATTAAACAGAGAGACTTTTCATTCAGCCTTGAGTATAAAGCACACATGGTCTCTTCTGTCGATCATTTCTGTCTAAATAAAAATGTGTTCTGTGCTAGGTTGTCTTAAGGCTTGTCATTTGTCTGAAGGTTTAATTAGTTCAGAGCAGGTGTCGAAGAAAGTGCTCAGGCTGGGGCGCAGCTCATCAGAGGAGGTTTCCTGGGTGAGGTGTGGTGAAGAGGACAGAGAATTCTCCCTCAAAAGGGAGGGGGCTCCTGATGATCTCGGTGTGGGTACAGAGCTCCTCTGCGGTTATCTCCCCTTCACCTGACATTCTTAGAGGGCTCCACGCACTCTGAAACATACTCAGAGTGGGAAAACATCCTGTCAGCAAATGACCCTTCTGGCTTTGTGGAAACGTAGAAATCCTAGACTGTTTTGAGCAACTAATGAAGAGTTACTATAGCAATAACCAGATCAGGCCTGGGTTGGGACTAGGACATTTAAAGTCATTGTGATTTGTTTTTGTCCGTTTCCTTGGTGATAAGAGAAGCTATAATTAATTAACAGCCTACTACTATGGTTATTTCTGGGTTATCACTGAACAGAACATAAAGTGATTTTTTGAGCTGTGTACCTTCCAACTCTATTGAAAATAATTTTTAACAGACAAGGTGGTCTATAAAGATAAAATACTTTCTCTTTAGAGGAGGCCCTGCAAGTTACCTAGCAAAGCAATTATTCCTTCATGACGCAATACCAAGTTGTATTAGCTGTGACTTATCAACCCACAGTGGTGAGCATTACTTCGGCCAAAAGCTACAAAGAATGAAAGCATCCTAAATTAATGTGATCTTAATTTTATTTTTCATTTACAATATTAAGCCCTGATTTTCCGGGTTTCAAGGTAGTCAATACACCATTTGTTTTTCTTCAAAGAACCTGAATTTTTTTTTTTAAGAGTCAATCCCTCTCCATCTTATTTTTGAACAATGTTAAAAGTCAGGGGAAAAAACCTGCTTGTTACCTAAGATTTCTTAAAAGGTTAATTATGTATTTTTCATTCTGTTCTTACCTTTATTTTTCAACAATAGCACCAACAATAATTCAAATGAATTTCCAGGCTTCTAAACACTCAGCTAAATGTTTTATCACTTTGAAACAGAATTTGTGCTAATTTCTCATAGTGTTTATGGCTAGAAAAAGTGTCCCGATCCTCAGAGAAGTTTCATTCTCAGAATAAGTTTAGAAATGGATTTTACTTCAGATTGTTCAAAAGCACTTGGTGAGATGTGTCCATGCGTGTTTAATCTGAACATATAGTAACATCAAAATTGGCCCTATTACAAATACATATATATATTATGTATCTCTCATTTTTTAACCTGCCAAGGAGCAGGTACTTAATAATAATTACCATTCACTGCTATATATATATATCAATTATACAAATCCAGTACTTCCTGCCATTATTCAAATTGGTGAGAACCCCTTGGTTTACTCTTGGGGGAAAAGTTGCCTTTACCGTTCTCTCTAGCCTCGTAGAGAAGATAAAACAAAAACTGGTGTACCTTTGAAGTTGCAGCCGCCTCCTGGGCATGGCAGCCCAGAATTTACCGTCTGTTGCATTTTGAATTCCCCCCGCTCTGCTTAAACTCTGAGGTGGCCACAAAAGAAGAGCAGGAAGAGGGAGGAGACAGAATTTAAGTGGAGAAGTCATATCTGATAGAAGTTAGAACAGCAAGAAAGAAGAAAAGGCTGTTTTGGGAAAGGAATGTGAACATGCATTCACTGGGTCCATTAGCTGCCCTCAGTTCTCACTTAAATTTGGAGTTACAAGTGGTTCATGTATTGCTATTGAAAAATTAGTCCAATATGATGGGCTATTTTGAAAATAAACAGATGCCTATCTCTCAGGGCCTTTTATGCCAGGGCCCTGAGTCAAGGGAAGGACCCTGCCGTCCCCACCCCCCATTCCCTGCCTCCTTTCTGGTCTGTGTGAACCTCTAGAATTCCTTTCATTTCTATGACCCACCGAGAAGACCCCTGTCGGGTGAAGGAGCGGAAGTGCCTCTATGCAGTCTCCGCCACCCCCTTTGGGGATGCAGGTGCAGGGCTGGGTGACATGGTGACTTAGGAGGAGACCTGGTTCCTGAGCTGCTCCCAAGTGCCAGAGGTGGAAGTGTCTCCTTCTCGCACCTGTCACTTGCCCATCTGCCAAGGCTCCTGGGCTCACCTAAGCCTTCCTCGGGAGGTGGGAAACATCTGAGGACCAGTAACAGTCCTAGTCCTGGTTTCTGATAAGCCCTTGGTCCTACGGAGGTCCTAAGGCAAGGCTCCTTTCCCCTCAGAGGAGGGAAGGACAATGTGTGGGCTCACTGCCGAAGTGTACATTGCTTTTTACGGGTTTTGTCTTCTTTGCTGAATAGGAGGCAAAGTGACTTAATTGTCTGGGAGGGAGAACAGATATGTTGGCTGATACTAAGAGGCTGGGAGAGTAAGAGTCTTTATAGCCATCACTGTGCTGAACAGGAAGGAGGTGACAAGACAAACACAGGACGGTTGCTGGGTGTTTAGGCCTGGCTGAGGTCGGTGACCATGGGCTTACAGGACAATCAATCTTCTTGGTTGTGCGATTCTCCCCATTTTTGTCTAGAGCATATGTGATAAGGTAAGTGAATTTGTATCCTCCTTTCCAATGTGGCAGGTGTGGGTTACAGCCCTATCATTAGTAAATGGACTCTCTTTTTTAGGGTTTTGAAACATTTATGTATTTATAGCCAATCTTATTGTAGGTGGGAGCTAAGGTATTTTTGAAATATTGGACATAATTTGTGGACTCTGTTACATTACAATCTTCACCAACTCCCTGAAGACAGAAGGTGGTTGATTATATTTGCAAGGTCTTCTGGTTTTCATATGGGCCCAGTGGCATTCCTATAATTCAAACAATTACTCACTTAGTTGATTCAACAAACATTTACTGAGAACCTGTTATGTGCCAGATACTTTTCTAGGCATGGGAATACAGAGATAAACAAGGTAGGCCAAGTTGCTGCTCTTGTGATGCTCGCATGAATACATGCTAATTGCCTTTTTAAAAAAAAGACAAGAAAATATTAAGAAGAGAAAAGGAAAGTTCTTCTATGCATGGGGTGGGAGGGTGTTCATAAGGGTGTGAATATTGGGGAAGGATCATTGGTGTCATCTTGGAAACTGTCTATCCACCCATTTCTCATTTTCCCAATTCCACTCCCTACCCCAGTTTCATATATCCTTTCTGAGCTGTCTCTAGAACATTCTTTTCTTTGTGCTGTGAATGTTTATCAAGATAAGGGAGTAATAACGTTCTGTGTTGACCCTTTCTTCAAACCTGGAACTACTTTTTTGTTCTTTGTACTTTTCTTTATAGAGTTCTTATATTGATAAAAAAATATTAAAATATTAAACTATTAAAAATTTAAAATTGAAGCTTAATCCAATTTGTCATATTCCTATTGTTCTATTTTTTTCTCAATTGATGATGGGGAAATATGCAATATGAGGCAGTTAATCACTGAAATTGGACAAAGCACAAAGATGAGATATTTCCTAATTACCTACCTGACAGATATTTTCTGGAGTGTTTTTTTCTTCTTTTTAATAGATTTTTTTTGAAGATTTTATTTATTCATTTGAGAGGGAGACCACAAGCATTGGAGTGGGGGTGGACAGAGAGGGAGAGGGAGAAGCAGACTCCCTGCTGAGCAGGGAGCCCAGACACAGGGCTCGATGGATCCCAGGACCCCAAGATCATGACCTGAGCCAAAGGCAGATGCTTAAGTGGCTGAGCTAGTCAGGGGCCCCTGCTTTTTTTCTTCCTTCTTTAATATATATTTTCATACATAGTGATAATTTTGTGGAATGTGACCAAGCATTTCCCAGATTTACTCTTTGAGAACATGAAAAATATGAAAAGAATTTCCAATTTATCTTCATTGGCTTGGTGGAAAAGAAAATGTCAAGTGCGGCTTGCACATACTTAATGGATATGATTAGGTAAGAAAATTGTATTTTTAAAACCACATACTTGAAAGCTAAACACACACATGAGCTATATCACAGGCTATCCCAGTTATATAGTTTACTCATTTTTATTCCTTGAATCATAATTGCTAAAATGTTAAATGTGTTACATTTATTCTACCATAGTTAATGCAACTGGATTTATGCACACTTTTTTTTCCTATAAAACTGAAGAAAACATAACTGAATCATATATATATTTAGAGGCTACAGGAAGTGATTTAAAAAAAAATTCTACCCGTCAGTGAAGGGTACAGTTTCAGTTACAAAAGTGTACCTCTTTGCCAAGCCTACATAAAAATAATCAGATGACCTTCCTCATTTCATCAAAATAAATCATCAGTCAAATTATCGCAGAGAATAAAATAATGAAAATTGTAGACAACAAATTCTCTTTTGTTGACCTTCTGAGATTAGGGCAAAGCCCCACTTCTATGTCCAAAAGATCAGGGTAACTTTTAGCGTCTCATTCAGTATTTCTGTGAGCAATTGCATGATGATTACAGAATGTGTTTCTCAAGTGTAAGCTGCTCAATTAATGTTATTTTATAATTGTCAAGAACGTATATTACAAAATCCACCAATGTCCTCTATTCTTCCTGTTTTCCTATGCAAATCCTTCTACTTCAGCGAACCTGGACCCGTTATCTTCCCAGGAAATCACCATGCTTCCCAACATCCCTTTGCTTGAATTGTCCACGGAAAACCGGTGTGTTCTGTGGGGAACAGTTCACTATCAAAAACATGGAATTGTTATAAAAGAGCATGGAAAACATGCTAATTCAAGAAATATTGGAAAGATCAGAAAAATGAATATTTTAACATAACTTAATTATTTTCATTGAGAAGAAAACATCCCAAATGTATTTTTTAGGTGGTAAGAGGAAAAACGATGTTTCATTTTCAGTAGTAAGTATGACGCTTGAAATTTTGATTATCAGGTGCAATCTATTTTTCATAAATATTTGTTAAACGAATAGAAATCACTTTAAATAAGCTGTTTTAACTGATAGTCTTAACCTTCTACCATGCTCAGTCAGATTTCCTTGGCTTTTATGAATTGAAATTATGTGCTTCTGTGTGGTGAATCAGACTAAATCTTCCTATTCAAAAAATAAAATAAAATAAAATAAAATAAAATAAAATAAAATAAAATAAGGAAAGGAAACGACAGGAAAGAAAGAAAAGATGATCGTGTTGCCCTCTTGTGGCTATTTCAAAGACCAGGATGATGCTTGGAAAGGTGTGATAGGAGGAATATCTTTTACTCAGATGAGTTAGCCCTGGACAGCCTGTTTTATTTGGTCCAATTTAGGAATGCCACTGGACCAGTGAGTTCTGACCCAGTTGAGGTCCCATCTTCCAGCCACTGTAGGAGCTGCAGTGGAGTGCAAAGTGAGTCAGGTTTGGTTAGGATGCTCTCGCTGGAATCTTGCTAAGTCACTAAACAGACTCTCAAGTGGAGACTCTTAGAAATCGAGATTTGAATTCTTTTTCTCATATCCATTCCATTTTGGACCTTCAGCCTGGTCTGGGGTCCGCTTCCCTGCTGGAAATCTGCATCATCGATGATTCTGTCCTCCTTCCCAAGGACGGTGGGCTGGCTGTCACAATTACGAGGTCTCAGATTTGCTTCTCACTTGTAGTCTTTACAAAGTTACTTTCCTGCTCCACCTTATTCCTCTTTAATAAAGAATAAAAGGAAGAGATAAGGGGAGCCCACGCCTGTTGAGCTCCTAGCAAGAATCTTGTTTTCTCTCCTAGGTATTCTGTCCACCTTATGTGAATGTATCATTATTCATATGATGATTATGTCACTCAGATAATTATAGGAACTGATCCTAAAGGAATCAAACAGAGTGTGCATTATTATCCCCAGTTTCCAGATAAGGAAATCAAGGCAAAGGTTAAATGACTTCTTTGAGTTAACAGAGGCTAGCAGTGGACGAATGAGGGTCCAATCCGGATGTCTTTGATACATAGTAACGAGTGTCACTAGAGTGAGCGAGTTACATTAGTAGATGCCTATGTTTGAGAAATGCTGAACTGAACAAAGTCAGGTAGATTTTCTCCAGCTTTTCTCTTGGTCTTTGATACCTAAATGCCCACAGCCATGGGTGGGTGCCCCTTTCCAAACATCTTTGACCATAGATTAGCGCTCTTCGGGGCATATTTGGAAAGCACCGATGGATGTCCACACATTGCTTTTCACTGTCTCACTGAATCAAAGATCTTCCCTGATTATTTCCTCCACCTCTGCAAGCTTTTGTCCTAGTTCGTGTTTCTTTCCATGACGGTCTTTAACGATATTTATCGCTATTTATTTGGTCCGGTTTAGGACCAAAGGTGTGGTAATTTCAAGTATTTCTTCTCTGCTTAAATTTTAAATTCCTAGAGGACCAGCGTCAGTCTAGAGATAAGTATAGTGCCTTTCAAGGACTAGGCTCTTGGTAAATAGTTGTGGAATGTGAGAATAAAAGGCTGTGCTTAGGCAAATTACAATTCATATTTCAGTTTGCCTGGGACGTTGATGGCTGGCATGACAGATGTCCCTGACAAGTTATTATTGTTTCAACAGAGGCCTTGCAGGTCTCACCCAGAAGGGTGTCTAAAATAGAAATTGCAGGCATCGTGACACCAGCAGATGGGTCTGATCGAAAGGAGGTTTCAGGGCCCTTGAAATCACAAGCCCGTTGTTAGAACCTTAGCATCAGAGGGGCTTACAAGAATCTGAAAGATGAAAGAAAGAAAGACTTAGTTCATCCGTAATGATTTAGTCTCCCAGCACCTGTCCTCTGCGGCTACACCAGGCTTTCCTGAGCTTGCAGAACTCCGAAGCTGAAGTCCACCCCCCGTCACTGAGCCCTATTCGGGTCTAAGAACAAAGACACAGTCACAGAATTTAGGGGTTGGAAGAGCTCTTAGAGGCCATCTTGCCAGGTTATTTTGAAACTGTGTAGGATCCTGGGACCAGGAAAGTCTGGAAAGTGATTCAATTTCTATTTCACAAGATATGTTTAACTATGTCTAACACTTACTAATATTTTAACACATCAGGTACCACTTTTCCTTTGACTGGTGCTGCAAGTTTTTAACTTCTGCCATTTCTCCCCTATTAAAGAATGTCCTGGATTGGAGGGTTAATTACTAATTTTTTATTATGATTCCCCAGGGTCAGTGCAATCACAAGAACATAAATTGGACCTTGATAAACTCACAACCCTATGTCGTGACTCCTAACTTCAAAATGATGTCTTTGCCAAAACCACCACTTCTGGCCAATGGGCTTTCTCATAATAAAAGGTTTAAGGACAGTCTCATGAAATATGCTTATTCTAATGAAGAATGAAGAAATCTTTGCTGGTTTCTATTTTGGGTTTTTCCTGTGACGGTGTCTCAAAATTCTTGTTTCCAAACTCCCCTCCTAGGTTTGCAGTGGAAGAAACATGGGCTCAAAGAAAAAGGGCTAAAATCTGGATCTCTTAACTCCAAGTTCGTTGTTTTACTTTCCAATATTCTCTGCCACGTTTTTGGTTAAAGTCAAATCCTAGCACGGAGGGGTGGGTGAGGAGAAATAAGTCGTTTAATGGATGAGACATTAAAAATTATGAAGCTTTCATTTTTTTCTTCCTATGAAGTCACTTTTAGATAGACATGTAGAGCAGCCTCCATCTGATAGATTGAAGCCAATGTCAGTCTGAGTTCATGATGACTACCAAGGATAGACCTCGGCTGTCCACCACCTACTGAGTCAGCCTTCGTAAGTCTTCGAGATTCCTCATTTTGAGAACACAGGAAAATGCACAGACCTTTGCAAGAGCGTGTTCGAATTCTCTCTAGAAGTCAGGAGACTCAAGTTTCTTTCAGAGTGGAGTCAGACAGACCATTTGGGTTTGAGGAAGTATGCCTCCTGGCCATTGCCAATTCATCTCACTGCACATGGTTGGTATACGCTGGGTAGGGATTACTCAGTGATTGCTGCCAGGCAAGTATATGCAGCAAAGCTAACCTTCCCCCAAACTATAATTTGGAAGGCAGAAAGTGAAACTGGGGTTTTTATTCTTTGTTAAGTTCATAGACTTGCAATCTCTGTGCCTCCGGCTAATAGACATTTAACTTTCTGAAAATAAAATTTATAGCTTTCAGAAGATTGCATTCTATCCACAAGCTTTCCATGATCACTCTTCCCCCTGCAGGGCAATTCATGTTAATGTGAATTCATAAAAAATAAAAGTTCATGATAGCTTGTTTATTTTCTGTTCTTCCTTTGGTTTAGTAAATGAATGGACCAGACATTTATAATAAGGCCTTAATTACTATCTTCTCACATTTGCCCTAAGACCATCTTTGAAAAGGCACTAAATCTCAGAGCATGGAGAAAACATCCCAACTGTCTTTTATTATATTTTAGAACATCCTAAAGAAGAGGTAATTTTAAGAATAAACTACTTTTATAGTATCCACTATCCAGAAGAATTTCATCTCTTTCTATTCTTAAAAACTATAAACAACTTGGATAGTAATTAAACCCCCTTTGATAGGATCTGAAAAACAAATCTTTAGGAACCCAAGCAGAGGCTTATGTTTGGGCCAAAGTAATGACTTCTCCAAACCTTTTATTCCCCCACCATGTTAGCTTTCTGTAGGTGGTAGTTCTTAATTTTTAATATAGCAATCTATTAATTTACTCAACCCATATTTATTAAATATACTGTTTTAGGAGGACAAAACATGTTCAGTGACTTTTTATATACACACAAATTTGTATACACACAATGAAAAAGATATAGGGACACCTGGGTGGCTCAGTCGGTTAAAGCATCTGACTTAATTTCAGTTCAGGTCATGATCTCAGAGTCCTGAGATCGAGCCCTGTGGTGAGTTCTGTGCTCAGCATGGAGTCAGCTTGGGATTCTCTCCTTCTGCCCCTCCCCCCACTCATGCCTTCACACACGCACTCTCTCTCTAAAATGAATACATACACCTTTAAAAAAAAGACACACGTATTGGAAAGATATACATCCATTAAATGTTTGCTGTTTTTACCTCTTAATGTTAGGGTTACAGGTAGTTACACTTTTTTTTTTTATGCTTACTTAACTAATCTAAATTTACTTGTAATAAGAAAAAGGGTTTGAAAAACATTATAGAGCACCTAGGAAAAACTATTATATTCCAGATAGTGAAACATATGTCCAAAGATGAATCTTGACATTCTGTGGTGTAGGAATGTCCAGTTAAAGACAGTTGGAAAACGTGTCAGAACACATCATGAGTGGTCTAGTGTGGTTGTGCACTAGGTGTTGTGGAAGGTCAGAGGAAGAGCACTGAACTGCCCTTGGAACAATGGGGCACGGAGGCAAAAACTGGGAATTTGAGGGCAGATAATGAGTAGATCACAAGTAGAGCAAGAAGGGAGCAACATTTCATGCAGAAGGAATGGAATGTACAAACGCACAAAACTATATGAAGAGTTGACATATTTGATAGTGATGAGTAAATAGGTCAAATTATTGGGGGATGTGACAGGAGATGAGATTAAAATGTGCACAGGAAGCTACACTATAAAGGGAGTAGTGGGCTGAACCGTGGCCCCCCAAAAGATAGATTCACACCCTAATCACTGGAACCTGTTACCGTTACCTTTGGGAAAAGGACCTTTATAGATATAACTAAGGTAAAGATCTTGAGATGAAGAGATCATGCTAGATTACCTGGATGAGCCCTAAATCCATTCACAAGTGACCTTCCAGGAGACACTTAGAAGAGAAGCCACAGAGGAGACGCCCACATAAAGACAGAGGCGGATATCGGAGGACAGTGGCTACAAGGAATGCCAAGGGTTGTCTGCAGCCACCAGAAGCTAGAAGAGGCAAAGAACAGAAACTCTCCAAGAGCCTCTGGAGAGAGCCCAGTGGTTTTGGACTTCTGGCCTCCAGAACCATGAGACAATACATTTCTGTTGTTTTAAGCCACCAAGTTTGTGGTGACTTGCTTTGGCAGCCATAGGAAACTAAAACAAAGGGCATCATCTGCCATATAATGAAGAACTTCATTTGGACTTCCGTTGGGAGTGAAGCCATCGTATTTGTGTTACAACTCTACATAGAGGAAAATAACCCTTTGTAGCTTAGATGCAAGAGCTCATGGGTTTTTCTAAGAATTATAATGAGTCATAAAGAGCCAATTTAGGTCTGTTTGTCTCAAAATAATTACACAGAACCACATGTTTTATATACATACGGTTAAAATACTCAATCATTAGCACTTTCCATAGGGAACCTGGGTGCTCAGTATAATTGCTGTCCTGAAATCAGAGACAGTGTCTTCAAAAAGACATCCCACTTAAAGAAATACTACTGAGATAAATGCTTTTTTTTTTGTCACAGTGAGGTAGTCTACCTGAGTTCCTTAAGCCCTATCCTGATTTGACCAAGTTTCTTAGCCCATCTGAACATATGCCTAGTACTCTGTCAAAGGATAATGATATTTTGCCTGTTTGCCTGTCAGGATAATTATGAATATCAAAATGAAATCTTCTATTATTTTGCACAAGGGGGTATGGAACCGGATGTGAGAACATGGGTCGCTATGGGTATGCTTCTGCACACACTATTGATGTAATGCGATGGAAATCTGCTAGAGAGCTTGTCCTGTGGGCCGACGAAGGTCCTAACGAAGCCACAGGCTTTGTGTGTGTCTGCCAGGTGGACCAAAATTCAGGCCACCTTCACAATGAATTCTCCCCAAATTTGGTTTTCTTCTGTCAGCCAGGAGAGATGCTAAACAATTGGGAAACATGATCAGTACATCCAAACAGGAAATGAAGGCGAGGCTTTGTCCTCTAGCTTCCTGGCCTAAAATAGGAAGTCAGGACAATGTGAATTCTGGAACAGTACTCAGGCCAGGCTCATTCAGGACTGAGCACCCTGTGGGCACTGAAGAGGCTCAGCTGATGAGGCGCAGGCCTGTGTCATGGCAGAGAGTGAGCCATGGTTCTCTCTATGAGCTTTGCTTTACAACTTAGTCTTTTATCACTGAGATTCATTCCTGAATTGCATATTTACGATGAACATGGTCCGTGTAGTTAGCCCTCAGTTCTTATTGCTCAGTGATTTCTTTAAATTAAATTCCAAATTTAAGCACATACAACTGAATTGTAGTGTTTCTTTCCTTGCCCTAACTTATGCCACCTGCTCTTGTCCTTCCCATTGTCACCCTTGAGTACAAGACTAGCTGTCCCCAGTATCCCTTCTTCTCTTCCCCATGCCCAGGGACACTCAAAATAAAGACTCCATTTCCCACATAACAAAGTTCGGGCCAGTGGGATTTAAATGGGAGTGACATGGAATATTCAGGAAGCGTCTTAAAGGGATGTCTCTCTTTTGTCCATTTCTTCTTTTTCTGCGTGGTCCAACCTTCAGGTGATACCTTGATATGGAAACTATATCAAGGCCAATGGCTCAACCAAGGAGAGAGAGGTGGGGTCCCTGATGATGTGGGAAGCTCAGACCAGCCATGATGGCTTATAATTAATTGACAGACCTATAAACTTCTACATTGTTTAAGCCACTGTTATTCTGGATTTTCTGTACCACTGTTTAATCTCTCAAAGCAAAACGCAGGTGGCAGAGTTGAAGGCGTGTGGCCACACTGACAATGTGTCATTGAAGGAATAAAACAAAGGGAAATAATAGCCACCATGAGAATCTCTTGCCCCAAAAATAAGTTGGCCTGAGACCTTTTGTTGATATACTCGTGATGAGCTTATTCATCCCATATATGCCCCCTTCTTTTTGATTGCGGGCTTAAAGTGGGCTTTGCATTAAAGAGAGTTTAGTAGCAGACACAGAATAAAAGGGAAAGAATGAGGAATGTTAAAAAAGCCAAAATGAGGTGCGCCTGGGTGGCTCAGTCGTTAAGCGTCTGCCTTCAGCTCAGGTCATGATCCCAGGGTCCTGGGATCAAGTCCCGCATAGGACTCCCTGCTCCACCGGAAGCCTGCTTCTCCCTCTCCCACTCCCTCTGCTTATGTTCCCTCTCTCGCTGTGTCTCTGTCAAATAAATAAATAAATAAAATCTTAAACAAAAGCCAAAATGATTATAATTCTCCCTTTAAGTTTAGATATTTGAAATCATGTCTCATCATAAGGAACAATGCATCTCTGCGTATAACCTGGTTTTTTTGGTATTAAAATCATAGCACAGTGAATGCTTTCTGTCCCCCACATCTGTAGTTATGAATCCAGATTTCACAGGAACCATTAGTACAAGAGAAGTTCTCCATGAATGAGGCTCTACATCAACTCTCTTCCTGGTATTGAGCCATAGTACATGCTAAGAATGACTTTGTTCTTTCTATCAAAATAAATTGTGATTATCACTCTCTCTGTCTCCATGTGCTTCAGGATGGTTTCTGTATTGGTCATGTAACTTATTGTTGTATTCAGCACACAGAGAAATATAAAACAGACCCACAATAGGATTCATGATCCCACTGTTGGTCATTGAACTTCCAGTCTCGCCACACTGTAGCCAAATAGCCAGGTGCATCGTGTATGGGGACAGCATGCTGAACAACGGATAGGAATAGGGACAAGTATATGCAAGTGCATGGTTGTGGGGGTTATTTGACAAGCCAGTGAGGTTGTAGCTAGAAGGATCTATTGAAATTCGTGCTATTTCTAGAGGAGGATCTCTCTGCTTGGATTTAAATGGCGAGTTGACTGTTGGATTCAGTCCCCCAGCAAAGCTACAAGATTTCATTCTCTTTGTTACTCAGAATGTCTCCTCAGGAGAAGGTCTAACTTTGCAGCGACCTGAGTGCAGCATCGTGCATTAGTAAGCATGGTCAGAACATCAAAAAGCCATAACTATGGTTTCCATGCATCCCTTGTTCTTTTCTGCTTCTCCACTTTGGCCATGTTTCCTCAGGTCAAAAACTCTAGAGAGAACCCTCTAAAGCAGAGGAAGATTGAACTGAGAGATGCACATTTGTGGTGTGAAGTTCCTTTGTACAGGGGCCAGAGGAACAGCTTAGAGCAAAGAAAGCTTTGAGTGAATAATTTTGAACTTTGGGGAATACTTAAGGGTCTTTGGCAAGGAAAACAGAAAACCAACTCACATTTGTCTTCACACCTGGAGAGTACTCCTTGCTTGCAATGGAGAATTTTCTTTCTTTCTTTTTCTTTCTTTCTTTCTTTCTTTCTTTCTTTCTTTCTTTCTTTCTTTTTCTTTCTTTCTTTTCGCAGCTATGACTTTTCTGCTCCTTTTCAAACTTGGTCTGGTAACTTTCACAATAAAACCACAACCATCCTTATACATGTTCGATATCTGCATACTGTTGGAGCATGACCCCCGGCCCCTGGGAGACGCCAGGAGGTATTCTCCCCTACCCGTTGCAGAGGGGGAATGACCCAGACGACATCTAGATTTTAGGTTTCCAGCCTCCAGAACTGTAAGGCAATAAATACCTGTTGTTTTAAACCCCCCAGTTGGTGATACTTCGTTACAGCAGTCCTAGAAAACCAATAGGACTGCTCTTTCCCCTTTACGTGAATCATAGCCAAAGCCATGACCTGACCTGGTTCTTAAACCATCAGGGTAAACTTGCCATTTGTTGAATCAGCCAATATAGAATAGATTATGCTCTACTAACAAGCATCTCCAAAATTCAGCAGCTTAAGAAAATGTGAGTTCAATTCTCCCTTCTTCACCCATGGAATGCAGCTCAGCACTGGGAATTCTGTTTATCACTGTTTTTCAGGCACCAGCTATGACTATGCCATCTCGAAACAGGGATTTGGGATTTTCTTAGACGGGAAAATCATGCACCGACTTCTAAATGGTTCAAGCCAGAGGGACTGCTTGTTTTTCACTCACATTTCATTGCCCCAGAGCAAGTTATTTGGCCTTGCCTAATTTCTAGGAGATGAGGGAGTGTGCCCAGAGGCAGAGAGGAGCAAAACACAGTGATGACCACCAGTCATGTTACCACATTTGCTAATTGCTTAACTTCATTTTCTCACTTATAAATGAGGATCTCAATACATATCTTATTTGGTTGTTCTGAGATCCCAATAAAAGTGTGTAGACCACAACAAATATGAATTCCTTCCCTTTCCACCTTGTTTCTGCATCTTTTGTGCAGAACTGTGCCCTCTGTTGCACCATCCTTTGACTTGAGAATTCTCCTCTGGCGCATTCAGTGATCTGTCCATTGCCTCCCATGCTCAGCCCTTATGTTTTCTCTTGACTCCTCTTCCTTTTCCAAACTCTGAAATCCAGGCTCTCTGCAATATCTTCTTTTCCCGGTGGGCTTCCTCTTTCAGTGGTCTCTTTCATGTCTATTACTGCATCTTTGTGTAGATATCTCTGGTCTCTAACTCTCCTTGAACAGCAGAACCAGATTTCCAACTACCTGATACTTACAATTTCCCGAACCAGCTGTAGTCCCTTGTTTCTCCAGAGACTTTCTGCAGCAGCCTCCACCAGGCTTCGAAGTTTGCACCAAACGTCACTTCCTTTCAAAGACACTGCCTGAATTCCTCCAGCCTACTTAGATATGATGTTTAAGTGATAACTACTTTTTGTGTACCTATCTAAGTACGTACTCACGAAAAGAGGGCTGGACCATAAATTGGCAAGTAAGGACAGCAAGTTCTTGGTTGCTGATATACAGAGTAAAATATTTCTATGTGTGTAAGAAAGACTTGGCTGAAAAGAATAGAACCTGAAACTGATCAAGCCTGTAGATTTAACTGACAATTTACAGGAAGCATGGGAGAAAACATTACCAACACCATTGATAGGCAGTCTGTGAACTGAGACTATAGGAAACTACAGGAAGAGAAACTTCTATTAGCCAAGCATATTATATGCAAAAGAGAGAGAGGGAGAGGAGAGTATTGGGGGCAGGAGGGAGGAGAGGTAGCTGTAGATTAGAAAAGACTTTTAATAATCAACCAGCTACAAATGTTGCATCCTGATTTGAACGACCCATTAAAAATCATGAAGTAAAAGAAATTTGACTGTATTAAGGTATTATTTTAATTTTCAGGTATGATAATTTTATTGAGGTTATGTTCTAAAAAGTATATTTAAATACATTTTTTAAATAAAACACATTAATATAATGTCTGGTATTCAAAGAACCCAGAGTGTAAAAAAGTGGGTGGGGATATAGATCAAGTATAATTTGTTACGAGTTGAAGCTGAATGATAATATGTGACAGTTCATGTATTATTCTCTTTTCTTTCTGTATGTCCAAAATTTTTCATAATTAAAAAAAAAAAAAAGATTGGCTGACCTTGGTAAACAACTAAGCCTCCACCAATTTTCCTGATGTGAAAAGGTGAGATATCTCATTAGCAGTTCAGTTCCAAGTGGATTTGAGGATTCCGATGGGTTTTTGATATGGAAGCGAAGAGGAAAGATATTTGGTGCCTGAATTCTTTTGGGATCTGAGAACCATAGTTTAGTGGATTGCATTACAATTCAAATCAAGTTTAGGCTCTAATATACTGTTGAGTCAGAAATAACTAGCGACTTTACACAAACTTCCTTTCGCTCTGATTCATTTCGTTTCCAACGCAATTTGCCAACTTGTGAATGCTTACAAGAGTCTACGTATAGTTTCTCTTTATTAGTGCCATAGCTGCCATCATCAGAGTAATTATTTGTATTGCCATGCATTTAATTTTAACTTGTCTCTTGCATGTTGCTACAAGTCATTTGCAAATTCTCACATCTATGCAATAGCATAACCACATTTGTGGTCGTCAACTTTAAAAATCAATTTCTCCCTTGGGCCCGCAGTGAAAATGATTACAGGTTATATAAATGCAAGTTTTCTCAGGACAGTGGAGCAGAACTGATGTGGCATACTAATTTAGTCATTAAAGTGCACACAAACAAATTACAGTGGAAGGTGGTGGGGTGGGTTTTTTCTGCGTGGTCGCAGTGTTGCACAGACAACACCCTCCCTTCTGATGGGACACTGACAAAGACAGAATCTCCAAAGCCCTTAGGGCACTTTGATTTCAACCGCACTTAAAAAGTGATGAAAATGTTACACTCTAGAGGCGGCAACATTTTTCACTTGGTTCCTAAAGTGGAGAGAGATTGCCATTAAGCAAACAAGAAGGGAGGAAGGGGAAAAAACCTTTTAGGAAGTAGAACTTGCTAATTTTTAGCAATAGGACACTCAGTACTTCCTTAATATTGATTAGATTGGCCACTTGTAAAGGCATATTCTCTTTGTGTCTTTTATGAAGTGACATCACAGCAGCTATTCAACAACTCTTTAGCTATAAATCTAACGAGATCACCCATTTATTCCATTTTAAACACTGAGGGATGGGAAGACAAAGCCCACTCTAACTCACACTTTGAAGTCAAGTAGCAGAGTCAGGACAATCACAACATACATCAATGAGCAACACCCAGCAAACCAGCAGGACAGCACAATAATGGTAAGGTGGGAGATGCTCATCGTGGGTTTCAGTGTCCGGAGAGCAATCCCCAGGAGAGGAAGGAGACGGGAAGAGACACATGGGCATCCTTTGATCTGGGGGAAGAGGTAAGAACGAATTACAAGAATAAGAGAGCTGTGCACACAATTCCAGGGAAGGGAATGTTCAGAGCCTGTTTGGCTGGCAATAAATAGTACAGAAGGTAAGATTAAAGGGAAATTCAGTGAAGTGGTTCAGGATCGCCAATAATATCCAGGACTTCAAGCAGCTTTTTAAACCAGGAATTAACACAAAGTGACCCTTAAGAACTTGCTCTCATGGTTGAAATGCTGGTAGAAAGTAGCTGCAAAGGTGAGCATTCTCTCTGTGCCACCTTGTCTTTCACCCGGTCCCAAAGGAACCTTTACGTGAATAGAAAACATACACGTCACCCATCAAAATCAACATTTCAATTATGCATATTGTCATGGTTTTCCAGCTTGTACATTAGCATAGATCTCACTTCAGGGATGTTGACTAAATTTGCTTGCATAATACAGTGTGTTCAATGATGCAGGGGCCACACATATGGTTTATTCTCCAGGCGATCGCAGAAGATATTGTTTTTTTAATTTGCAACAGTGTGTTTCTTTGGATATTTTAGAAAGACATGCTTCTGGGAGTCTAGTAGGCCTAGTGTTCCAATAGTTTAATGAGTTTCCATATCTGTTAGAGTGTGGTTGGCATGACTGTGCATACAATAATGGGGGTTCAACATATATGGGGAGTCTGTTTGCCAGCATTTACCAAGTGCCATGCACTGCAGAGCAATTCTCATCTTTACCTCACTGAAGCTTACATACTTTGTGCGGTAATTACCATCAGTCACTTTCTGTGGCAGGTGGGGAAACCGAGGCCCAAAAGAGGTCATTTTCAGAAGGTGACACAGCAAGCAAATGATGAAGCAAGGAAAGAAATTATAGTAATGATATTAAATTAATAATAATTTCATTAAGTCAGTAATAAATTTGAATTCTATAATACGATCTGTATTAGGTAGATAAATAGGTAGAAAAACACCCACATGTGCGTATGTATACATATAGAAACACACAGAAACACATATGTGCATGTATAGATATACAAATGTATATTCATGTGTGTACATATATTCATTATATATATAATTCCTTTTTTTATTTATTTATTACCACCACAGTAAGGGCATAGCCCAAATGGCCTGCTGAGACGATTATCTGACTAACCTTAATACTGTCCATGCAAATAAAAGGCCACAGAGAGCCACAGAGCTACTCCTGAATAGCAGTGAGCTGTGCTGAGTTTATTCGAAAACTCCTCAAGAAATGATCCATTAAACTAAGCTTTCTAATCTATGCCCATGTTACTGCATTGCTCTCTGCAAGAAAATATGGAACTATTTCCCGTTATTATCTCCTGATTATGTCTCAGCACTTGGGTGGCAACATTTTTTTGGAGGAGGGAATGAGTACCGTGGAGAAAATAAAAGGATCGTCCACTGGCCATGCCCCCCCCCCCGTCTCTGTGTTCAAACACGTCAAAGCTACTTCCTTTGTGACGTATCCCAGAAGACGTCTGTCTCTGAAGACCTGCCATAATGTTGTTGCACAGCATGTCTGCTTTCTGTATTGCATTATATGTATTCGTGTACATCTCCTTTCTCCTTTATTAGATCTCAGGCCACTTTATGTTTGATTCCTCTTCCTGCCTCTCAGCGCATGTGCATGAGTAGGACGCTATGGTAGTCACCAAAACTGTGTCTGAACAGTGGGATTGTCACACAGAAAAGGCCTGAGTAGAAGCGAAGCAGTGAAGTTTGCGTGGGTGGCGTCTGTTTTTCAAACCGTTGTTCAAAAGGCGAACTAACGTTTCTCTTAACGTGTTTGACAACTGACTGAAATGTGTTTTGGCCCTTGCTGAATTTGAGCACAGAACATATCCCCGTCCAGCATGGCTAACAAGACGACCTTAACAAGAGTTAATTAATTGTAACAAGAGTTAGGTCCTCTCTAACAAGATAAATTTTATCTTGGGGAGAGGTTTATGTACTTCCGTTTCTTGTTTGATCGTGAACTTTTAAAAGCACAGATGCCAGTTATTACTCGAAGTCATTTCGTCCTACAGCTTTGCCTGGTGCGGTAAATTGCCTGATCTGCATCTGTATTGCCTCTCCTGAGCATGAGCGCTAGGCAACCAGTGAAGGTAGGGGACGAGTGGAGAAGTCAACGACAGAACAGACACATTCTAGAAGAATAGGGCAAAAAGATCGGGTTAAATTTGGATTGATAAAGACTACCCAAAGTGTAATTTTTCTCTCCAAGCCATTTAAGGTTCCTTAGTAGATATACAGCAATCTGAAAGGATCTGAGTTTTAGGAAACCACCTTGGCCCCGAGCTCACTAGAGACCTAAGTTCCTATTTCGTTGTAGACCCTTCACATTTTGAAAACTTAATTAACTGAGCATCCCTGTGGTGTAGTGGAGTCTCTATTTTCATTAAACTCCCCTGCCTAAAATATCTAACACAGATTGTCTTTGAGAACTAAATTGTAGACATGAGGGACACCTGGGTGGCTCAGTCGGTTAAGCATCTGCCTTCGGCTCAGGTCACGATCTCAGAGTCCTGGGATGAAGTCCCACATCGGGCTCCTTGCTCAGTGTGGAGTCTGCTTCTCCCTCTACCCCTCCTTCTCCCCACTGCTCATGCTCTCTCGCGCTCTCTCTCTCACTCTCTCTCTCAAATAAATAAATAAAATCTTTAAATTGTAGATATGAACCAGTAGTATAGTATGGCTCCTTTCTGAGCAGTGGTCACATCTCTACAGCTCACAGAAAATCTGTGATGTCTCTGAGGTTTTAATCTCTGCTGACTACACCTGCGTAGGAGCATTGCATCTGCTGCTGTGTTTGTTGAGGCAGTGGGCACCCAGGATCCCATGGAACAGGCTCTCAGAGGGACAGTAATTTGTCACAGTAGAGAGAGTCTTTATGTAGATAGAAGGTATGTCGCCACCAACCCTAGATTTCCATTGAAATTGTTAGGTGCCAGGAATCTTAATGATTAAAGGCACCAACGCACCTTGTTGAGAAACAGCCTACAATAGCAAAATCTTTCAGCTTTTATTTTCTCAATTTCTACTCAACATTTTTTTTCTGCACAGGAGTCTTCTTTAGAAAAATGTTAAATAAGTATATTCTAGAACCTATCATCGTTTTGCCAAAATGAAAGTTTGCCAAGACCAGTAGTTCTCAAACTGAAATTCGAGACTGATTCCCATACATAGCCTTGCTTGGAACGCCTTGTAACTTAGTTTCCCCCCACCTCCCGGTTCTTTTATTTTTTCCCTTCTGCTTCAAAAACTGACTTTCTGTGCCCAATTACTTGTTGTTCCCTGAGATGACACACCGGTGCATTTGAGTTTACAAACCTAGTTATGCAGGCACTGTTTTCTGGGACACCTGCTAGCTCACTGAAAAGTGCTGTCCCACCTTGCCTAACCACAGGCACAGAAAACTAAGGACAGACGCTGGCTTTGCCCAGACGCCTGCTGGGGCCTCCCTGCCCAGAAGATGGGTTTGCAGTTCCCAATCCCATGGCCTTCTGAAATCCTTCCTCCTCTCAACCGTCTGTGAAATCCTGGGATTGGAGCTCTTACCTGGGGTGGGCGATTGTGTTCTCCTATCTTCTCTTTCTGGAATCTTCTTCTCCAGCAGAATTGCTGTTGTACCCCATGTCATTGCCGATGTGGAGCCAAAACTCACTGATGACTGTCACAGACACTTCTCAATACAGGAGACTTTACTGAGGAGCCCAGGGCATCAGGAAGGGCCCCCCGGAGGGCAGGGGGAGTGGAGGTCGAATTCTCAGTCTCCAAAATCTCTCTGAGCCATCTCATCTCTGGGAATAGACTCTCACCCCAAAGAGGCTCCCAGATTTCTTAGTTTTGTCTTGCCCCCTCTTCCTGCTCTTCACTCCTTCCTCCCTCAGAGTCCACGGACCCCCATGACACCTCCCTCATGTCAGGCAGGGCCGTCTATGGCTCTCCCCCTGGTGCTGCCCAAACCCCTGCCAGCCAGCGACACCATCCATTCATTCCTGCCTCCGGAGAAGGTAGAGTGCAAGTAGCTAGCTCACAAGTGAATAAAATAAAAACGCTGTTCACGTTTTTCACAGTTCTAAACATTTCTTTTAAGTGAAGTTAAAGAATTATGGCTTTGATATCAAGGGGATCCTGGCTCTAATTTCTGTGTGAATTTAAACAAGCTATTCATATTTTCAGAGCTTTGGTTCCCTCAGCTGGAAACGGGACCGTACTCTGAGGTTGTTGTGAGAAGTGAAAGTGTCAACACACGTTCCGCATTTAGGATGATGCCTGACACATACTAGATGCTCAGTAGATACTGTCGCTTGTCTTTCTTGTTCAAAGTAAAGTATAATTATAAATACCCATCAAGTTGACAGATAAATTAACCGGTGATCCTTGATTATAAACCAACCCTCACCAGTATGTCTCGCACAATTACTGTTATATGTGAGCATGCCAACATCAGGATAGTTTATTGCAGCCATAACAAATCACCATAAAGTTTACAACTTAAAAGAATACAAATATGTTACAAAGAAAGGAAAAGAAAAGAAAAGAACACCAATATCTTATCACATGGTTCTGCGGGTCAGAATTCCTCATTGGCTCAGCTGTGGGAAATCACAGGCTGAAATGCAGGTTTGTACTGGCTCTTACCAGCTCTGGGACAGATTCTCCACCAGGCATGCTCAGGGCATAGCAGAATCCAGGTCCTCAGTGTTGTAGGACAAAGGTCCCCATTTCCTTTCTGGCTGTCAGCTGGGGAGCTGCCCCTAGTTCCTAGAAGATTCTCTTCAATCCTTACATGTGGGCCCCACATCTCAGAGCCAGAAACAGCATCCCAGTTATGCTCACACACCTGGGGTCCCTCTGACTTTCCCTTCTGTTTCCAGTGGGGGAAAAAAGTTCTTTGCTTTTAAGGATGAATGTGATTAGATTGGGACCAATCTGATCATCTAAAACAGTCTCCCTGTTTTCAGTGTCGCCATACTTACATCTGCAAAGGTGGGGTCTCTGTCTGGACATCTTTGCCTTCTACTCCTTACAAAGGAAGTTAGCATCTGAAACAGAATGGAGATTTAAGCAGAGCAAAACGAAAATGAGCAACTTATGAAGAATGCATTGTATCAGATTTCATTAATTTTTATCCTTATATTTTAATGACCTAAAAATATCATCCTACACAGATTCCAAATATTTTAATGTCGTTAAAATATTAAATGTTGGCTTCTTCTGAAAATAAATGACTTGTCACCAAATGAAATAAGTGAACATTCTTCATTAATGATTAAGTAAAGGATGCTTATTATATGCATTTTAAATTTACCCAATTGATTTGAGACATTTATCGATATCTGTTGAAGTGTTAAATTTACTTCTGACTAAACTTTCCTTTTTAATGCCAATTAAATGTTTTTTAAGTCTGATAATTCATAACTTATATGAATTATATTAAATTATTTGATCCAATAAAGTGCACAAGTGATATTACTCTTAATTTTCCATTAAAAATGCCCAGGGCAAATCAATCAACCAATCAGATATTGAGAAGCTCTTTTGTTTTCTACAGAAGTGAAATAAAATAAATAACATTCGAAGCTAGTTCCACACAGCATTAAAACAATTGAAAAATGTTTCCAGATATTTAAATGCAGCGAATAGAATAACCGGAATATTCTGAAATGGGTGTCTTGGGGAAGAATGTCAGTGGTGTTGGACATGTCTTCCTTAGAATCAAAAGGGATGGTCAGGCTTTTCTTCTGCTGGGACGTAGGACAAACCAGACCACATCCATCCTGGTGCACAGTGACTGCTGGTGTGGGGAGTGTTCTTGCTACAGCATTTGCGTCATAAGGACGGTGCATCTTAAAAGCTTGGAACATTTCATGGACAACCAACAATTAGCTCTCATCACTGTAACATGCCTCAGCGGACATTGCTGAAGTTTAAGTTTATACGTTGTTATTAGCATAAGTACAATATTTGCAGCCACTTCTAGAGGTATGGTTAGTAATTAGAAAGCCTTTTTCTTTTCATTTCACGCAAACACAGACTTTCTTATTTGCACTCTGTATTATTAAACAAGAACCCAGAAATGAGGACAGGCCCGTGGACTTAGGGTCGGGCATTTCACGCTCGTCATTAGTTGACTTGGCTGAATAGTCTGCCCGTGAAAGAGAAGATGATGGAATTTTAAAGTATAGCGTGTTGTAGAGCCTGTCATAAGCTTGTAATAATTACACAGACTATTTTGTGCACCTTGTTACATAACTCAAGACATTGTTTGCTTTTCTAGGAAGGCATAGAATTTAGACAATTTTCAAATGTCCACTTGAAATTCCATGTGCCAAAGAATGCTCAATTTAACAGGTAGAAAGAAGTGTACTAAGGAAAGGGAATCAGATGGTTGGTCATCCCTGGGCGAGCAGGCATCCCTGATGTCAAGAATAGAGTGATGCGGTGACTCCACAGGTAAGTGAAAAAGGCTGAACCCAGAAGTCAAGGCAGTGAGCAGCCCCCACGTCAGGGAGCAGAGCCACACCCCAGCCATCAGTAGAGGCTCCCTGGAGAGAAAGCTGTTAAGACCAAAGAGAAAATGTACCCACTTCCAAGAGCTCATTATGGCTTCTGCAGCCCGTCCTCCATAAAAACAAAATATATGAAAAGTTGTGCTTGATGGCTTCATTAGTGTAAAGATGAGTGGCATCCAAGCTGGATTGTATTCACCTTTTATTTTCTTTTCTGATTAAAAAACATTTGTGGGCCTCTAATTGGAAAGGATTTAAGACAATTAACCTAATCCTGACTCCTGAACATAAGTGTAGTTTGAAAGACCTCATTAGCAAAATTGTGAGCCTCCTCCCTAAATTCCTAGAAGGGGAAAATAGGCAGTTGTCCCAAATTACAGAATCTACAATACAACGTTGGCTGCATTGATTCTCAAATTTTGTCAGGATTCTAAATCTGCAACAGTGCAAAAATCAGAGATTGTTCCTTAAGACTAATAATTTCGGAGAAAAACCATCAACATCAGACATTTTAAGTATGCCCTAATATACCGATCTTTTGTCAATTTCCTTTCGGTATGGCTTGTTCCCAAGCATTGAAAGATGACTGCAAAAACAGGAATAGCCCTGTTTACTTCCATTTCAGTTGTATCTGCATACATATCTACTGGATACCATTTATATTTTATTTTATGTAGCAAACACATACTGTGTTTACATGATGACATCTCTAAGACTTTTACAAATATCAATTCCCATTTAATCTCCACAACCATTCATGGTGGGTTGAATTGCATCACCCAAAAAGCTATGTTAAAGTCCCAACCCCCAGAATCTGTGGATGTGACCTTATTTGGAAAGAAGCTCTTTGCAGACGTAATCAAGTTAAGATAAAGTCATACTAGAGGAGTGTGGGCCCTAAGTACAGTGTGGCTGGTGTCCTTACAAGAGGATACATTATGTGTTTTTATACCCCAATGAAATATAACCCTTATATATGTTGTAACTAAAAATTAAAGAGAAGGATCTATTACCCACAGTTATGAGAACAATTTAAATTATCCCTTTATAGTTAAACAACAGACAAAAGAATTTGAAAAATACAGAATGTCACATCCCAACGAAAGACTTCATAAAAATTGGGCTATAATATCTGCCATGGAATTGAAACATCAGGAGCAGGGCTAGGGGATGGGCTTTCTTTCCCAAGTGAGCAATTAACCTCTCTGAACAGACTCTTTTTGTGCAGATTCATGCCTTGTCAACCCAGCCTGCTGTAAGAGGAACTATTTTTCTGGATGGTACATTCTAAGCAAAAAAGAAAAAAAAAATTGAATTGTGAAAATAGGGTCTTACAAGTATCGATCTATAGCAATGTCTGAAGATGGCCTTTAGCCAGATCTTAACAAGAAAACAAAACTTTACTTGAAACACAACTAAATTCCCAATCTTAGTGAAAAATACTTCGCCATATATCATTCACGTAGGCAGCGAAGCAGAGTGGTCAAAACTTGTACTCCGAAGCAATTGAATTCCAGCTCAGCTGCTCACCAGATGTGGGGCTTTGGGCAGACTATATATCTCAGTGCCTCACTTTCTTTCCCAAGAGGAAGGTAATAACAGTCCCTCCCTTATGGGTGGCGTGCAAGTTTGTAGGACTGCCATGACAAAGTACCACAACTGGGGCTTAAAATAACAGAAATTTATTTTCTCACAGTGTGGGAGGCCAAAAGTCTGAAATCAGGGTTGTTCCTTCTTGGGTGTTAAGAGGGAGAACCTAGTCTGTGACTCTGTCCTAAATTCTGGGGGCTGTCCGTAATCCTGGGCAATTAGTGGTTTGTAATCTCATCACTCCAATCTCTTCCTCCCTTGCCATATGGGTATCTTCCCTCTGTGTGTCTTTGTCTTTGTGTAAATACATATATATTTACAATGTGAAGGAAATCATAGTGATGATAGTAGCCATGCATTGTGGTGAGGATTACAGAGCTAATATACACTATATACATTTAAGTGGTTGGCTTATTCCCTTCTGTCTCTCTCTCTCTTTCTGTCTCTGTGTGTGTGCACACACATACACACACACACACGCTCAGTGTGTTTAGGTCAGTTTGCATAAGCTAACTGTGTTTATCACGCCACTTTATTGTATCATATGTTTTCAAGTACACCAAAAGTGAAAAGCAGTCCTCTATACAGGATCTCTGTTCTAAATATTTCAGAGTTTATACAAAGGTAGGCTCCTGGAAAGTGACTCTCTCAGGTCCAAAGACATTTCTTGTTTTTGCCATCAATATAGTCTAGGCCTCCTTGTCCTTAGCACCACGTGTCTGTTGGAAATCACTGCTCTTCTCCAGCATGTTGGCAGAAAGAAGGATACATGTGGGTGTTTCAGGAAAAAAGATAATAGGAGAAAGAAAAATTGGGTAGTAACAGAACTTTTCCTAAATCTTTCCAACTAACTTTCATTCTATAAATCAACTAGAGTTCTGCAGAGCCAAAACCTGTCACCAAAGTTCTTTCCCGGGGTGACAGAGCTGTGATTGAGTGGCTTGCCCAAGCCCCACAGACGTGATGGTTCAGGAGATGCCCTTTGCGGTCTGTGATGAGGCAGAGACTACTTGTTTAAAATAAAGTATTTTATTAAAATTGAATTTATGAGGAAATAAACCAGGGATATAAAGAGAATATTAAAACACCAAAGCTAAAAATGAACAAAGCATAGATTTCCAAAGCCCACAGTGGAAATGGAAAGGAGACGCCTGAGTTGTGTGCAGCCTCATGGCCCCTGGCACCCTTCAAACACAATGAATCTGTATTCTGCTGTCAGTGAAATATACAATAATTCCTCTCTTCCTTCAAATGCTTTCTCCCTTTCTCACTCTAGTTTCTAGCTTAACAAAAGAAAAAGAAAAGAAAAAAATACACAGGAAGCATTTAAAAGAATGCATATGACAAGACACAAATGTAAGAAGGAATATCATGTTGGACGTAGAAATGGCCATACCTGAAAACAGAGATCTGTGAGGGAGTCCTAACGTCTTTGAAATACAGAAGGCGGGAGTGACTTTCCTCACAGCCATTTTACATGGTAAATCGAGAACTGCATTTTATTGTTGTCTAGACTCAAAAGGTAGGTAGAATTACCCAAGAATATGAAATATAATAAAGGGATTGAAGAAGAAAGTGTTTTTCTTAAGGGAAAAATTATAGTGGAACACAAGTAGGAAATGTGTGCATATTCACATACGTGCACACATGTGTGTTTGTGTACATACGCCCAATGAACCATGTCTATACAACAGCATTTCTATTAATTCTGTTATTTGTAAAGGACAAAAGCATAATACGTTCGACTAGTTTGCAAATCTGGTTAGAGACGAAGGAGAAAGTAATGACTTCTTCTTTAAAATTGATGTTTATCTTAACTGGGAAATGTTCTGTCATTAGTGGCAAATAAAGTATGGAATTTCTCATTTTAATAAAATAAGTGGCATGGCTTGTCCAAAGCCACTAAACTCTCTATTTCCCCCAAATTTACATGTGTTACTCTATGATGTCACTAAAGAAATCACATGTTCCTTTGTTTGGGGGGGATGTGATTTTTATACAACATTTTTGGGGAGTCCTTGGCCAGTGCTTCTCGAAGAGTGCTCCATGGACCAACACCATCCGTATCACCAGGGACTTGTTAAAAATGCAAATTTCCAGGACCCCACCTCAGACCTACTCAATCAGAATGGGTCAGGGGCAAGAATCTCTAGTTCAACAACCCCTCCAGGTGACTTGTATGCTCATTTAAATTTGAGAAGCACCATCAAAGTACATAGACATGATTATTTGACAACCTAACATCCTTGCCTTCCTTCTGTGCCCCTAGTAGAAATTTACTACATTTAAATAAACCCAGTACATAAATCTCTAAGCCAATAACAATAACAAAAAAAATAACAAGAGTTTTTAAATGTGAAATAAATTATAAAATTTTAAATTATGGATACTTGTGGATACCTTGTGAATTTAGGATGTGACTCCACTTGTTTTTCTGTTTATGCATAGAGCTTCAAGAAAGACATAGGCAAACAGGCCCAACATTGCACAGCAGTAACGATTTCTAAACAAACCCTCCTTTAAATCTCACCTCTGTATTAGATAATTATAGTAGTAACCACTCTTAACTAGTGCTTCATGAGTGACAGGCCTCTTCCTAGAAGCTTTGCAAATATGAACTGACTGAATCCTTATAACATACCCATGATGTGTTGTTCGATTATTGGCTCCATTTTACAAATGGGAGAATTGAGACTCTGAGAGGTTCGGTCAATGGCTAAGGTCACACACGTAATAAGTAACAAAGTCAGTAATCAAAGGTATTCAGCCTAGCTCCAGATGTCACGTCTTAATCACCAAGTATGTGACTTTATTTGTATTTCACTAGCAAGAACAGTGGAAGGTTCAATACTTTCTTGAGGTCATACAGTTGCTACTTGGCAATCCAGTTCTACCTCCCTGTCCAAACTTGACCATCTCCTATTCCAGCTCCCTCCCTATATACTAACCACATAAAACGGCCTTAGCCTCTTATATAAAGGGATTCTACCCTATTGAGATTGTTGTAAAAATTAGTCCAAATAACCCATAAAAAGAGTTTAGTGCTTTGCACATAGTAAAAGCTCAACTTTAGCAAAGATTATTCATTATTATATTAAATAGACAAAGATTATACTGATTTCATAGAGTTTAGGATGTTGTTTTAGCTAAGAAACATCTCCATCTCAGAGATGTTAAAATGAGGAAATACATGCATGGTATAAAGGATAAAATATGGCATTCTCTACATATTAGGTTTTCAATCAGCATTGAATGTTGGATTGTCCCAGCATAACCATACCTGCAGCCAATTTTTTAAGTTATTATATACATGACAGGGTGGCAGGTATATATCTATATATATTTTATATTTTTTTCTCAGCAACCTGCTAAGGCATTTTTATTATTTCACTGCACAGATAAGACAATTGAGACTTAGAGAAATTAAGCAACTCTTTCAACATCAAACCATTAAGCTCCAGAGTCAAGATGGATATTCGGTCCCACTGATTCCACCCAGCCTTTGTACCATGCTATGGTGTATCAATGGTCCCAAGCCCTGGATGCTTTTCTTCACTCTTTTCTCTGTGCAAGTCTTTCAGCTCTGAGATCCTGATTTTTTTCACAGAAGAAACAGCCATAACAATGACCTCAAAGGGCTTCACAAGATCAAGGGAGAGAACAGACAAGACCATTGAGGGGTGGCGTATCCAGCCTGATACAAAGTCAAGGGTTCAACTCTTTATCAATATTAATTGCACTCGGGAAATATATTACACATCAATAAACTTCAGCAATTAAGTGAGAAGTCCCAAAATACACCTCAACTCCTGCAAGAATTAGGGACACACAATAAATTAAAAAGAAAGAGGTGACATTTGAAAGCAATGCAGATAGGGCCCCTGGGTTTTAGTCTTTGAAGTATTTACACAGTAGATTTTGTTCTGCTGCAAAGTAATTGCCCTATCACTACGTTTAAAGAAATAATAGAATTATTAATTATTATATTGTGTTGTGGTCTGTGACAGGCACATCAACACCTGGCATTCTAGAGGACCCATTCTAGGCTTTCCGATCTAACAAAACAAATGCATTTTCCAAGGTATGGGCCACACCATGATAGATGTCATGCCCAGAATAAGCCCTGTTCTTCTAACATGTTTTCATAGTTAACAGCAGGAAACATTTTATTTTTAGGACAAACTAATATTTGGGATAAAGGAACAGCAATGCTGGTTTCTTTTTCTTTGATTGGTCATTATGCATTATTAACTAATATTGATTAGAAACGGTCACTCCAAAGGTGTGTTCTTCCTTTTCTATCTTGATCTCCTTGTCACTGTAAAATAAACTAAGGAGAAACAAAATGACTTGGAGACACTTCAGACCAAGCTCAATCATGAATTTAAATTTATTTTTTTCCCATTCAGAAGTTTTGCTTGAAATCAGACCATTGGAAAACAAAACGTAAACCTGTTCTGTAACAAATTACTTTCAGGGTAGTTTCATAAAAAAAACAAATCAAAACCAACTACTTCTACTACTACTTATAATGGGCTTTACTCTCAGTTTTGCACTACATGAAATTAAGGTTCAAGCACATTAATACAGAAGAGGAAGATGAGGTCTGGTAGGTTGATAGTGTGGGACACCCCCCCACCGCAGCCCTTCTTCCTGACAAGGTAGGAAACAGCAGCTGTTTTGTACTCTTTGTGGTTTCAACAAGTTAACTTCACAGCCTTGGTGGTTGTTACACTGGTAGCGACCATCAGATTAAATATATACAGAATTCAATTATCTTAATATTTGCACTGTGAAGGTTCTGGAACACAATTTTTCCACTCATGAATTTATTAGTAGATTTTAGATAATAAAAAGATACTAATTATGCAAGAGAAAGGAAGACTACCAAAAAGGTCCATCACCGCTCCCCATCCTTTTCCTCACCATCCTGTGGTTCTTTGCCACAATTGCCTCCTGGTTTAATTTTGAAAGATGCATTTTCTACACCTGAAAGATTAATTAGTTAAAATTTAGAAAGACTCAATTTATAAAACTGAAAAAAGGAACTAGTGAAAATTTGGAAGTTATGTCTTTGTTAAGGAAGTTAGACATAAGTGTGGTACCGTTGGTTGGGAGGATAAAAAATGAGTGTCAATTACCTAAGATTAAAAGAAATGCAATCAATTATATTTGCAAATGGCTATAGATTTTGCGATAGCCCTGAAGAAGTCACACACATGCCCCACGGTTGGGATTCTAAATTTTTAAAGTGATGGAAAATTAAAAGGAGACCGTCAATTGTAGATGAAAGTAAGGAAAAGGTCATTGCTCTGTGGGATTTGATCGGAGGTCTCTTATGTGCTTCCTCTAGATTTTCTGAAGACTGGCAAAGATCAGCGATAGCTTCAAAACGCTTCATGAGTTTTATCTGTAGTACATGTACTACAGGAGATCCAGGAGCCTCTGTTCTAGTGAGAGTGCCCAACAGAAGTTGTCAGGTGTCATTTAATACAGTCTTGAGGAATTTTCGTTCTCATGTAGCCAAGCCACTAATTTTAACTTCCAGGGGATTTAACATGAGATTATGGGTATTAATTACTGAGTCTTATCTTATTCTCTCTCTTTAGCAGAAGACTGTCTCTAGCTCTTTTTGTGTGAGAGCACACGGATGCTGGCTTTGCAACCGACGTGGGCAGAGTAGCATTCTCTCCAAATCAGTGTCCCCAGACTTACGCTGGCTCTGCCACTGGGAAGATTTACCAGGACTCGGGAAAGTGAGCCGTTTAGGTTCCCCTAGCTCCTCATCTCTGACAGCAACTCTCAACATCAACCATAAAAACACCACTACCAATAATAAACAGTGATACAAGCCTCCACCATGAATTCTGTTTGAGGCTAGGAAGATTGCTCTTCATTCCACCCAGCAAAACAAAACACCACAAAATTGACAGGCTCAACAACTTAGTAAACATACCCAGCATTTTGTTCCCCAGCCATGTATTCAGGTGACTTCATGATTTACACCTCCCCCCCAAGAAAGAAGGAGGTGATTGCTTTCAATTTGTGTAAAGAGGCATTCAAGAAGTTAAAAAAAAAAACAACAAACAAAACCCCCCACATATCCCTAAAGGTAAATAAAGGCTCCATTTCTAGTAAGAATTGCAAATTTTAAATACATTTTATCCCTGCTTTCATTTTTCAAGGTTAAAAGCATAATCTTACTTCTGGTGAACTCTCAAAGTCTTTCACTAAGGGAATGACAGAGCCTTCTGGAAGAATGGGTAAATCAAGGGAGATGTAAAGGAACATTCTAGAGAATCAGAGCTCGTTTGGCAGGATGCTTATGAAGGGAGCATTGGAAAAGATTCTGAATAGGAAAGTGAGGGTCCAGTTGAGTTGAGCCTTGGTTGTTGGGGCTATGGGCCACATGTTCTTAACTGTGTGATCAAATCAGATGATCAGATTCACCAATGAAGCATTTTTTAAAATACACACATTCTGGGGTTTCTGTTTTGAGACGATCTCCCAGGTAATAATGACATCCCCGTATGCAAATCTTAGAATATTAATGCTACGTTACCTAAAGGTTTGTTGAAAAGTGATTTCCTTGAATTTGACCTGGCATCACATTAATTAAAATAGAACAAGAATATTTAATTAGTGCTCAGTTTCCTTTACAATGAGGATTTTAAAATTTGCTGAGGCATTTCTTAACTTCTAAACATAACTTCATGAATGAAAACAGTGACATGAATGAACAGAATACATTCCCTTTATTTAAGGGAAACTCAAAAGAAAATAAATATACAAAAATAAAGACACATCCTTTTCCCTGAATTATTCATCAGTGAGGAATTCTGAAACTTGCGAATCAAAATAGGTTCTTGAATAGCAGGGAAAATACAGCCCAAACCAACCAACAGAAGCAATCCCTCCTACAGATTGGAAGCATTTACTGTCCTCTCAGGAAAAGAAAGGAGGACAGCCGATCATCCTCACCGTGACTTTCCCTTGCTCTGCATTTTAGCGCCCCGTATATTAATAAACATTTTATGGAGCAGACCTTTTAGAATATCTCAAGTATGGGAATATTTAATGTGCTTTTTCAGGTTCCATCAATCTCAACTGTTCATTAATTGTATATTTTGGATGTTACCTACTCACTAAAAATTATTTGTAACCCCCAAATCAATACTCGGGTGTTTTCATGGTTATGCAGGGACACGCGCAGGGCAGCAAAAAAGTTTGTGTTGCCCTATGGGTGCATCCCCAACAGAGGTCACACAAGGCAACACTCTGCCTTTTGCTTTAGCTCTAATACCGTAAACAAATACTGTTTTCGTGGTCTGGGTGGTGCCATGTTTTTTGGTTTTTTAAATGTTTTTGTTGGTGATTTCACCATTTAAAATGGCCCCCAAGAGTCTTGCTGAAGTGATGTCCAGTGTTCTTCAGTGCAAGGAAGCCGTGAGATACCTTACAGAGAAAATATATTTGTTAGATGAGCTTTATTCTGACACAAATTATAGTCTGTTGGTTGAGTTCAATGTTAATGAGTCACTATTATATATTAAATAAGGTCTCTTTAAACAGAAACACACATAAACAAGGTGAGGTACTCATGGGTGGATGAAAATGTTGTGACCAGAAGATCTCAGGAACCCAACCCTATGTGTCTCCTGGGAGCAAGGTTTCAGTAGTTGCTAATTCGGTGTTTGTGGCATCTGGACATAATTACCAGGAGTAATGAAATTACGGTAATTTTTTTCTCAATTTATTTAGAATTGATACTAGGTATAGAATTGCCTTATTCTTTCACTGTTTTAAAATCAGTCTTGAATGCTGATAGGAAGTCAGTTGCAGTAGTGAGTTTCTGTAGAAATACGCTCGTGTCTTCACAGTTCTTCAGTGTGACCACGAGTGGAAGGGTTACTATCTAAATTCTGGCAATCTGGAGCCACATCTCTGGGGATGAAAGAGCTTTGCTCCTCTGTGTAGCCCTGAGGAAAGCCATCTGTCACAGGAGGTGATAAGGATACCCTCTGGTTATGTTTCTCCACTCCAACTGCTTCCCTATAGAAGTTTTTTCACTGTTTAAACAGTTTTGATTTAACCCTCTTCCATGTTTAAATTCTCCATCTGTATGCCAGGTGGCACTGTGGTTAAATGTAAGTGCTTTTGTCTCTTCGACAAAGTGGGCAATCAGTATGGGGTGGAAAGGCTCAGTCCAGAGTTGTTACGGAACCAGTAAATGAATATTTTCAGAAGTAGGTTGTTTATTGCTATTTTAACAAAATCTATGTATTCAAAAGTGATTGTCTTATATAAACAATATGATTATTTGCAAAGGGACAATTCAATGAACTAAGCAATAATATCCATATCTAGAAATGTCTCTTTTATTGGCATTTAATTTAAATTTACTGGCAACTTTCTTTGGAAAGGAAATATTTTACTTGTAATTTTCTTTTGAAATAGATAATAGAAACAGGATACTTTGTGAGTTTTGCCAAGGGTTAATATTCAAGGAAAAATGAAACACTTTAAGAAGACATTTGTGAGCATTTGGGTTTTCTTTTCTAAATGTCTGACCCTTTATGAATCTTTGAAATATGCATAATAATTTCCTCTAATGATTAGTTGAAAGAATATTGTATCTATTACAAAAAATTGCTTCATATTCTAATGAATAATTATCTAAGTTTAGAGAAAGAGCCCAGGATGACCATCAGGAGAGCAGGAGTTTAGTACTGACTGTGCTGCTGGGTCACTGTATAAACCTCTACAAGATACTTGATTTTTCTGGGACTTAGTAACTCTAATTGTGAATTGAGGTGCTGACATAGAGTTTCCTCTCCGATTCATGTCATCTGGGGAAAAATATGATAATGTGCACACACCATGGGACCTTTGCCTTTATAGTTATATCATTTTTATTATTTACAAACAAATTGTTTCCGTTTCACAAACAATTGAACACTTGTTCTACAGTCTTCAAAATATCATATTACTGAGAAAAGTATCAGAAAAAGAAGTTAGGTTTGAAATTTCTCTAAATGATCACAAAAATTGAAATTGATATGTACACACTGGGTGTTATACACAATTAATGAATCATCGAGCATTACATCAAAAATTAATGGGGTACTATATGTTGGCTAACTGGATTTAAATTTAAAAAAAGAAATCGCTATGCAGAAACTCTTGTTCAATATTGTAAAACTGAAGTTTCCAGATTGGCTTTACCACTGTTTGTAAACTTGATATGAAACACTTTAGAAAAAGTGAGTATTTGAAACTACTAGTATTTATTTTCTTCTCTAGTTCTCTTACTGTCTTATTCTCTATCACTGCAATTACTGCATATTTTCTGTAAGTTTGGGGCCATCTTACATTTCTGTATTTCATGAGACCAGTCATAGTCAGCCATTAAAAACGATTCACTGTATAATTTAGAGAAAGGACAGTGTAGGAGAAAAAGATGTGGTGCCAAAGGATAAGTTGGTAAGAGCGTGTTCATGTATTTGAAAGAATTTTTGTTAGCATAAATGTTTATTTTTGTTCTTGTTTGGGCCATTCTATGGTGTTCTTCATGACAGAATTTGAATTTAGACTTACCACATTTGAAATTGAAAGATCCAGTTCAGCTGTTTGTACACAAATATGAAACAATTATTGCTGGAAGCACATTTATTCCAGTATCCCTGTGTAACTATGGTGATACAGCCCCACAGCTTGAAAAATTGCACAGGACTTGCGTCTATGAAAAAGCCTCATGCTGTAATTCTGGATCAGCTGAGAGAAGGTGGAAGCACAATATACTTAAACCCCAGAATACGCAGGGCCTTTTATTTGATGCTTTCTCATTTGGGCTCACATATATAAACATTTCCTCTCAGAGTTTCCTTGATGAATTTTTCACCCCAATTGAGAATCAAATGAGTATTAGCGTGATTCAGGGTTTTATTCCCTACAATTTCATCTATTTTATCATAATATCAAGAATGTAGATAAAAATTGAAACATTACTGATATTACAGATACTAAATATCAAGTATCTATATATTTGTCAGTGTCTTTTCCCTTTTGACATCTAGTAAAAAAGGCTCAAATGACTCATCATCAGAGCCAGGATAACCGATCGGCACCTCTTCCTTCTGGGGGTTCAAAATCTCCTGGGTTGGTACCATAATGCATATTCTAGTCAGAGATCCTAGAATTTGGACAAGGGCACTGTCTTGAAGTGACTGCCTGTGATTTTGGTCAGTGTAGCTAATCAGTGGAACCGAATTCATCAAGCTCCCTTCACCCTTCCTTTGGGAAGCCTGAGTCTGGAGGCCGTGTTGGGAAGGATGCTTCCCACTGAGCTTCTTCTCCTGAGTTCTCCAGAACCAAAGATGCCTTGTAAGCAAAATTCAAATGTCTCACCCCCAGCTTCACTTCTCCAAGTCTTAGGACCTTGCCTTAGTCAGCTTAGGCTGCTTTAATAAAATAAACAACAGACAATTATTTCCCACAGCTCTGGAGGTAGGAAGTCCAAGATCAGGGTGCCTCATGGTCAGGTCCTGGGGGGTTTACAGATGGCTACCTTTTTGCTGTGCCGTCATGTGGCAGGGTGAGAGAGAGAGAAAGGAAACACCACCCTGGTCTCTTCTTATAAAAGCACTAGTCCCATTCATGAGGCCTCTACCCTCATGACCCCACCCAACCCTAATCACCTCTCCAAAGCCCCATCCCCTAACACCATCACACTGGGGGTGAGGACTTCCACATATGGATTTGGGGGAGACGCATCCAGTCCATGATAGGCCTGACATGGAAAGCGGAAGGAAAGAAGTGATCTAAAATTTCAAAAGGTGAAGTTAGGCAATAAACCCCATGGGGACAATTTCTTTCTCTCAAAAAGTAAATTAAAGAGTCAAGTCAGATTTTCTTAGGAGAGTAGCTGCTAAATAGATGAAAATTAGGTTTGTTGAGAAACAGTTACCTAGGTCAGGACATAATGTTTCCTGGATACTCAACATCAGATTACATTTACTAGGGAGCAATGCTAGTTTGATTATTTCCACACCATTTGATTATTAAATCACTACATGGATTTCCAGAAAAATGTTGTAGACTTACTTGCATTGAAAATTCAATCTCTTATATCAAAGCAAACTTTAATGTCCATTGAGATTTTATTCTTCCATTGTACTTTTCTAAATTCCATAAGGCTTATTTTGAGTTTTATGCTTAAAATAATATTTTATAGAAATGTAGTCACTTTATGTTTATGGTCTTGAATATTAAGTATCTCATGATCCTGATAATGTAGCTCGACTGAAAAGGTCTGCCTCATTTATAAATGTTATAATATCAAACTCTAAGTTACATCTCTAATTTAAAACCCAGTTAACGATATTTTTGTAGACATATTAGCTTAGGGTATTTGTTCTGAAATTCTTTTTGTTCTTCAGTGGAATTGTGTTTGCTTGATATTTTGCAAAAGAGGTAAATTTCTGATGATTTAGACAACCAGTGTTGATGAACCCAGAAACCATGTGTGTTGTCTCATTTATTTCTTCCTGTGAAAGTAAGGGTTTAGACTTTGGATTGCAAGTTTATTCTTCTATTTCTTCCTTTTAAAAAATCAGATGAGAGGGGCACCTGGGTGGCTCAGTCAGTTAAGCATCTGCCTTCGGCTCAGGTCATGGATCCCAGGGTCCTGGGATCGAGCCCCGCATCGGGCTCCCTGCTTCTCCCTCTCCCACTCCCTCTGCTTGTGTTCCCTCTTTTGCTGTGTCTCTCTCTGTCGAATAAATAAATAAAATCTTTTTTAAAAAAGTAAAAAATCTCTTCTTGATACGTTATAAACATATTTGAGGGGCACCTGGGTGGCTCAGTCGTTAAGTGTCTGCCTTTGGCTCAGGTCATGGTCCCAGGGTCCTGGGATCGAGCCCCGCATCAAGCTCCCTGCTCAGCAGGAATCTGCTTCTCCCTCTTTCCCTCTGCTGCTCCCCTTGCTTGTGCTCTCTCTCTCTCACTCTGACCTCTCTCCCTCAAATAAATAAATAAAATCTTTTAAAAAAATGAGATGAGAAAATTGTGTTCCTAGAACATGGGCAAAAATATTTATGAGGCATTATGCTGTTCATTTAGAAATGGATTTTATTCCTCCAGACACTGGTGTATCCAAGAAGCAAGAGAAGAGAGCAGAGAGATCAGAGGTTGTGTCAAAGTGCCCGTTATAACTAATTGACAGAGGAAAATGCATTATGTGAGGGCTTCTGGATCAGGTGGGGCTCTTGCATTAAGGCTGAACTAAATTAGGTAATTATAAAAAAAACAAATGGAATAAACACCAAGAGAAGTTTGTTCTAAGCACCAAAAGCATTCCAAGCAGTGGAGGTAGAGTGTGACAAGTCTAGGGAGGAAAATTACAAGAAAATAGAGCAGTGAGATCCAAGCCAAAATGTGCATGTGTGTGTGTGTGCGTGTGGGTGCACGTCAGAGGGGAAGGGGTTTAGAAAGACAAGGGATTTAGGAAAGAGAAAGTCACATTAGACTCAGCTCTGAAGGGTGACCTGGAGCTGGATGGAGGGAGCCGCACTCTCAAGAGGGAAGAGCAGGGACATTCGTGTTTACCCAGCAAACGTATACAGTCAGCAGTCATACAACCAATAACCACACCCTTGATATCTGAGGCCAATTGCCAAGTACTTAAGCAGGCATTATTAGTCATTTGAATGCTGGTATCGCAACCCCCAATAGGCAAAACAAAGAGAAAGTGAAATGATCACCCACAGTGAGATGTGTTTGAGGTCTGGTGGCTCATGTCAGTGAAAGTTTTCATCATGTTTCAAAACCTGCAATTATTCACAAGCCTGATCTATTACCATAGCCAGGACACCCAGTGACATCTGATTAAGTGGTAATTACACCAAAAGCCTGATAATAGGAAAGAATGCGTTCAAATATGTGAATGACAACCTATTAGAATATTACCCATTATAGAATAGTTTGGACCTGGCCGTCTCATTCATATTGCGTCTGTTTAATAAAATGAGCTCTCTTGTGATGAGCATAGCTCAACAGAGCTTCAGGTTGAGCAGAAGGCAGAGGCTAACCCTCCTATGGTTAGCTTCCTAAGGTACGGGAAGCAAGTGGCCCGCAGAGCTGTAGCCAATGAACCTAAGACAGTTGGACTACCTGTCTGATAATTTTATAGCTTCTGGTATTTAGAGACTGGCAGGAGCTGGAGGTCTCCTTTCTTGCAACTTTGAAATCAGGTAGAGTATTACAGTGGAATCAAATTTCTCTCTAAAGGCAAATATTTATTAGTAGCTTGGCATTAAGACTGTGCTTCTGGCTCCATCCAGACCCAGCTCTTGGGCCTGGCCCTCCTTGGTGGTGAAAACTGTCAGTTCTGGCTTCCCACGGAGCAGGTGTTCCAGGGGCAAGATCTGCCTCACGTGGTTGGATCCTGTGAGCAAATCATCTAAGGCCACATTCAGGACCAATGGGGGCTCTAACGTGGACGGAGCTCCATGCTGAAGAGCACAGATTCCGTGCTTGTTACTTCCCCATACCCTGGTCCTGTGGGGTCTGAAGCTCCCAGGCCGTATTTATAGCCAGTGAACAAATCTTCAACGCTCCTTGTAATAGGATGATCATTACAATACCCATTCTATTACTCAGTTCTTCAGATGTGGTCTGAGATAAAGAACCTGAGTCCAAATCCAGACTTCTTGACTTGCTAAGAATAGGCTAGTTACTTAGCCAAGTCTCAGTTGTTATTTTTGTAAAATGGCAAAAGAGAGTTGTTCTGAGAATTAATTGAAATAATGCATATGAATCACTTAACACAGTGTCTTGCATATGGGGAATGTTAATAATTAAGAAAAGATCTAATGCCTGTGGTTGGCAATATTCTCACAGTCCAGGAATGCCTTTTGGGGTCAGCCATGCTTGGAAAATCTTGTTTATCTGAAGGAGAAAGGATGAAAGTGTTTTTATTGGGTAAGCGGGGCTAACCTATATTAAACTTCACTTTAGGCGTGCCGTTAAGAAATGCCTTCTGCTAATTTTGCCAGATGATACATTACTTAGATAAGGTTCAAATCTCAACCTCCTACTTCCTGCTTCCTAGCTTGTCAGCCTTCCACATTTTTTTTCCACTACCACAAATTTAAAAAGAAAATGTTAAAAATTTGCGTATTCTCCTTTTCTGATGACTTGCTGCTGCTAGTTAACTGATTTGATGGGAAATAGAAATATTTTCGTAAAAACTATCAGGTACTATAGGATAGAAGTCAAAGGAGAGAAATTGACTTGTTTTCTCCTCTCAGCTCTGAAACTAACCAGCAGATTTTGAACAAGACATTACTTTTCATTTATTCCTTTTCTTTGGTCAAATCAGGACTATAAAATGTGCCTCACAGGATTATCTAGAAGATGAGTTAAGAAATAGATGTGAAAGAACTTGGAAAATATAAACACTTTGAAAAGGTAACCTATAATCAGGTTTTTATATTATGTCATTTGTATATTTGATTTTTATTTTTTATTTACATTGTATTATATTATCCCATTTTATAGTACAATATGCACACTATGCTTTTCAAACTCTATGGTACTTGTTAAGTGTCATGAATAATTTTAGAACATGAAAAATAAGTCCTATGTTAACAGAGTACTTCCACCTTTTTAAAGAAAACACTGACAATTTCAACATTTGATTGGAGAGACTATCTTTGGCAGGATGGAACAGATTGCAATAGTCCTCTTTACAATTGATTCAGTTGTTTCAGCAAATCCATTTTGTGTCAATGAACATAAATCATTTAAGCGGATTAAAGTAAGCAACTGGATTCATCCAGATTTTGTTAACAGCATAGTGTAGAAATGGTCTATGTGGTATTGAAGAATGTACCCCGAGCTATCGACAGGACATATTTTGGCGTAACTGTCCTGGATCAATATATTTTGTTTTAACTCATTTGCAATGAATAATGATTTCTTTAGATGTCACATAAACTACTGAAAAGTGAAAACAATTTCAGGGAAATCTGGCCACTGCTTCATGAGATTACATGTACATCTTTTGCACACATGTGCACGCACACACACGCACACACGCACATGCACGCACACACACGTGTGCACACTGAACTGATACACGATATACCATGAAGTAACGTGCATGTGTGGTGAGAAAATGCAGTGCTTTGATTAACTGGCAGTTAAGTCTTTATGCCATGTTTTTACCTGGCGTAAGGATACTTTCTTGGAATTTAGGGATTTTCCAGAAATTTGTCTCTGAATATGTAGAGATGTTCCGATACTCTTTAAAACAGAGGTTTTGTTTGTATGTTTTTTATAGAAATGTACTACTTTAATCTACTACAAGGCCAAATATGCAAATTTGACCTCAGATATGCAAATTTGAAATCGCCCCTGGTGAGTTTAGGTAAGCATCCTGAACCCAGAAGGAGGAAAAGTTAGAATGGGTTTAAAGCTTTTCATGGATAAAAAGCAAAATGTTTTAAAATGATAGACATTTTGAAATAAAAAAAAATATATGTAAGATAACTATGAATTATAAAAATAATAGGAAGTACTACAAAATATTTGTCAAAGTGTGACAGTCATAAAAAATGTAGCCTTTCTAAAGCCACTTATATCTTTGCTACTGGTGGGAAAAAAAAAAAAAGCATACAGGAAATAAAGGACAGATACATCCTAACAGTCTGTCTGATATATTCAAATTTAAAGCAAAAACTTAGGGGAAAAGTAAGGATAAACAAAGGACCAAGGAAAAATATAATGAATATGTGTTCATAATTCAGTTATTGTGCATTTATTTTATTCTACAAATATTTGCTGCAGACCTACCCTAGGACAAGTTCTCCAGTAGGCTTTTGGGCTGGAGGAACAGGTAGTCATCTCTTATAACCTGATGTGAGGAGAAATGAACGATTAGGAGCCATTGGTAGATTTTTAAGCAGAGAAAGCTGTAGTTCGAATTGCATTTAAAAGATTTCTCCGAGGACAAAGGAGACAAATAATTGGGAAGGCGAAATCAGGAACTAACTCAGAGGCTGATACTATAACCTTCCCTCCAATTCCCAAGAAAAGCAACAGAGCTGTGGAAGACTAGAAATGTGGGAGCAGGATGGACTTTCTCAAGAATTCTAAAATGACGACCTGAAGATTAAAGCCCAGTTGAAGCAAGATCGTTTTAAGTGTCCTGAAATCAGAGTGGGAGCTTTTAAAGCTGTTCAGTAGACACTGGGGTTCACGGACATGTTATTCTTTCACTGAGCTCTCTTAAAGTGAATCAGAAGCTGTGTAGACGGGGACATCTGCGGTTCTGTGGGGAGGAGGAGCTGAGTCCTGCCGCAAGTGTGGCTAGGGAGGATCCACGGGCCAGTAATCGCCTGATGGGTCTTCGCTGGCCAGTTCTCATCTGGTGTATTGAGGAAGTGATAACAATTTCTTAATGAAACGATGCATGCCCTAAAAAGGGAGAACCAGCTCTAATCATAGTATTGGTTGAAAAGAACAAGTGAAGTCAGTGCTGGTAAAATCTGCCTTGGTATTAACCCCGAAACCAGGGATTAGCGTGCAGTTGTCAAGAAATTACAGGTGGAATATTTTTCAGAAATTCAAAAGGAAGAGAAATGGATTTAGGGAACAGGTAACGTAATGACGATCCAAGATTGGTTTCTTATATTGTGTCATTGGTTTGCGGTTACTTAAGAAACAAGAAGTCATCACAAGAATCCACAGTGTATCCAATCTGGTGCCAAAGATTACTTATCTTCTAAGGCGTCTCTGTTGATGCCAAAGAGGCACTTAATAAACTAAAGCCTTTGACAGCCTGATAGGTGAAGATACAGATATGTAGGCTTGTTCCTATTGCACGTAGGTGAGTTTATCGCTGCTTGAAGTTCTTTGCTAGAGAATGTTGTTGAAGGAAAAATACCAGTCTGAAGGGAGCTACGTACTACAGGGCTTGCAAGGAACATTTGGATCAGTGTGACCAACCGACTGAAATAACAAGGCAAATTTAGAGAATGTGCCAATGTTCCAGGACAATCTCCACGAATACAAGACAAGGAGACCTGGTTTAACAAAAACACCGTGTTCAGTATAAACCAATAGGGTAGATGGTATGGCTACTAAAAATAAAATAATAATAAAAATAATAAAAATGTGTTAGGTTCTATAAAAGAAGGGAAAAGTCTCCCTCTACCTGGATTGATGGACTATGTCAGAAATATAGTTTTCGTTAAGTTTTGGAAGTCACATTGTAAACTGGGAAATCGATGTGAAGTATAATTGAAAAAGCATTAACAGGTGGAAAGTCTGTGGAAACACCCAAAATGGTGTGTTTTAAAGAAATCGTGGACCAAGTCTGTGTCGTTCCAGATGTCGGACCAGGAAAAACTCACAGAAATTACTGGAAACCAGAGTTCAGTTCCAGATGAGGACAACCTTTGTACCATTTGGAGTTGCCTGAAAATGGAACGAGCTGCTTTTCCAAAGAGAAAAATGTTGGCCAACGTCCTGATCCTCAGAAAGTCATCACGCTAATTATTCCTGAAATCAGCATTTAAACACTTGGAACAAACTTGCTAAGTGTAGCTTTTTCTTCAACGCACAAAGCAAATTTAACATTTCTAGTGGAGTTCGAGATGTTCTTCTAGCAGTGAAAATTGCCCAAACTACAGGGAAAATGATTAATACTCATTATCAATCACTAGCAATGTTCTCATATTTTTGTCTCAATATTCAGAAAAATAAAATTGCTTGTTCTGTTCTTTTAGGCAGCCTGTTCCCTTCAACTCATTAATTTATCTTGGAAACTTCACTTTTCAAATTTAAAGGCTCATAATTAGAATGTTTAATATTGATGGAAAAAGTAAAATGAATACATTACCAACAAAAATAAAAACACTTGCCAACCTTTTGAATGAATATCCGGTAGACTTGCTTCATCCACTGTAACTCTTGCTATTTATCTTAAGATCCAGTGTGTGATAATACTGTAAATTTCTCGAAGTTTTAAACAACTGTAGCCTATGAAGTCGCATAAAATCTTTTTTGTAAATACTCGCAGGAAATAATATTCTGAAATATATAATAGTTCCTGTTGAGACAATCTCTTCAATAAAAGTTCACAAAGGTGCATAGCTAGAAGGAGCGTTAGTGGTCATGTGATGTAACTTTTTTGTTGTAAGATGAAAACTTGCAGTAGATAAAGGTGACGCGGGTAAGCTTGTCCTATCACAGATCATGTGCCCAGGACATAGAACTTAGTAAATGTTCATTAAGCCATGGCTCCGTCCTCAACAGAATATGGTTCTTGCAACATTAAACATTTATTTATTAGTAATAAAAGTCTTGTCAAAATAATTCTTGATTGTTGCAAGATTTGTTTTGTAGTACTGATTATTTATTATCCATCTCAGACCCTGCATGATTAACTATTGAATTCTGTTTCCGTCCCTTGGTCCTTTGACTTCATTCTCAGTAACAATGAAATCAATGTGGGGAAGTAGGAAAATGCCTCAAAGATTTGGAAGGTGCCCATTCGAAGTTGTGGTTTCCCTGACAACAGCAGGGTGGGTCAGGAAAAGGTAATTTTGTTTGGTTCGTTGGTTTTCTTTTGTGGTTTTGTATTTGGTGGGTGGGAAGAACTAGGGGGGAAACTTCCAAAGACAAGGTCGCCGATGGGGTGTTTTTCTTTTTAACTGTGTATTCTCAGTTTTACTTTAAAAGGAGTGAAACGGCCATGTCTTCCTACTCCCAGTCAATGTCTGTTTATTTTATATGCACATATTTAAAAGACTTATCCTAGAGAAGTCTATGCACAGCATTACACACAACAAGCCAAAAGTCCCAGGATTTGCTTTCCTAGCAAACCACTTCCGTGCCCATGTCTTCATATACCATATGTTTGCCAACGAGGTTTGAAATTTATATCTGGAGCCCTGTTCTCTTCTCTAAGCTCCTGCTAAATGTCTCAACTTGGATGCGTCACAGACACTTTAAATTTAAACTCTTTAAATTGGCCTCCTGGCCTGTCCATTCAATCCAGCTTCTCCATTTCCAGCATCAGATTGGTGGTGGCTCTTCTCACCATTCAGCCACATGGGAATCCTGGCATCATCTGAGCAGCTCAGAGTTCTCAGGTGAGCATGAGGGCAGAGTGCAGTGCAACAGGCTGCCTTCTGTGTATACAGTGGTGGGAGGCTGCCTTCCTTGCTAATTCTGGGACCACGATTCACTGACTGCATGCCTGTGGGCAAGTCATTTAAGCCTAAAATTCTACTGTTCAATCATCCGTACAAGGAGGACGATTGTATTAGAACCTACCTTACATAGATGTTTTGAGGGTTTAACAAATTACTATTTATTAGTTACTATTCTCTATGTTATTTTATTTATACACCTTTAAGAACAATGCGTGACATATCACACTTTCTCCTCACATGTAACCAGTCACCAAGTTTCATCAAGTTCCCCCTTTAATTTTTTCTTCATCCATTCCATCCTTTCTGTCCTCGCGGCCAGTGCTTGAGTTCAGGCCCTTGTCACCTCTCCGTGAGGTACTGAAGTTGCCTGTTTATTAATCGTCCTAGGTTGGTCTTGCCTGAAACCCATTCTTTATGCTCCTGGCAGAGTGATCTTCCAACATATAAAGCTAATCATCATAGCATTCTATTCAATGTTCATCAGTTCAATATTCTTTTGTGACTCATCGTTTTAACACCTAAACCTTTTGGTATTTTTGAAGGAACCATTCATGAATAGCCTGCTTACCAGTCGGTCCAGCCTTGTATCTTGGCACTTTCTCTTTCACATCTTTCAATCAATACTGATCAATGTTCTGTCTTTATCATCTAGGATCTTGTGAAGCTGTTAGGTTTGGGGTGGTTTAGCAAACTGAGCTCCTGAACTATGCTGCTTAATCTCCTTCTCCCAGACAAGTGTAAGTCTGTATAGGAACATGCATGGACAAATATGTCTTTGAACTATACATTCATTTACTTCAGAAATGTACCTACAAACGGGAGCACCTCTATGTTCACCTTGCTTCTGGAATTTAACAGTACCTAGTGGACATACTTCCATAGGTAGTGCATATAGATCGAAGCCTTTCAATTCTTGTTTTATGAATTTTATGCAAGCCATTCCCCAGTAATGGACCTTTACTTTGTCCCCATATTTTTGCTGTATAAACAGTGTGGCCATGAGCCTCCTTGTACATAGTCTTTGCTTCCATGTGTAAGAACATCAACTGGGAAAATGACCAGAAGGAGAATTGTTAAGTCAAAGGGTGTGAACATTTAAAATGTTTATAACTATTTCCAAGTTGTACTTCCGGAGGGAGCCTGCTTTTTACTCCCACCACAGTACACGTGAGATCCCATTACCATCCTCTGCCCCAAAGCGTATAGATGTTTTTTTCTGTATAACTCTGAATTCCCATTTGACAGCTATACTTTATAAATACTGCCTTTCTCAGAGATTTTTTAGGTTTAAAAAAGTGGTAGTTACACTATGGTTCAATATAGAATAAATCCAGGTTTTTTGCAAGTTGCATGCATTCAGCAACTCAATAACTTGGAGAAACTTACTAAAGCAGTGACTGTTTCTGTGCAAAAATAATACAAATATGAATTCTAGCTTTCATTTCTTTAAAGCATGAATTTTGCAGTTGATAATAAGAGGGAGAAAAAACTCCAAAAAGACTTGTTTATTATGTGCTAATCAACATTGATGTAATTCACATATGTTCTTAGTAAACTGTCTTTCATGGGACGCCTGGGTGGCTCAGTCGTTAAGCGTCTGCCTTCGGCTCAGGTCATGATCCCAGGGTCCTGGGATCGAGCCCCGCATTGGGCTCCCTGCTCAGCGGGGTCTTCTTCTCCCTCTCCCTCTGCCTGCTGCTCCCCCTGCTTGTGCTCTCTCTTTCTGTCAAATGAATAAATAAAATCTTTTTAAAAAACTGTCATTCATAAATAAATCCTTAGTATGTAAGTATTTTCCTGATGAAATGAAAGTTAATAGGAAAAAAAGTTATTTGCTTCCTTTACTTTTTTTTTTTTCCTGGCACAATTCTTATGCACAGTCTTATCTCATCACATCTGCATGCCTCTTACCAAAGAGCAGTAACGGGAAAGTCCTGGAAACCTCAGTGATTGTTCCTTATGTCAGTTCTATTAACTTGTGGTATAGGGTTTTGCATGCTTTTGAGACACTTTTCATTCCAGAAATTCAGCTTTTTTTAGGTTATATTCAACTCTTTTGTTAGTCTTTGCTTCTTTTCCATTACTACCTTGAAGAATTTCTGTGCCTTTTTTTATTTAAAAAAAAAATTCTAAAGTTAATATTTTGATGCTTTATTTTATCTAAAAGTTTGTGCCTTTGTTTTATCTCAGTTATCCCAGATCATCTTTATGGTATGGAGATTGTGGTTTAATGTAATTGCTGGTTAAGGGTCCAAACGTATATTCATTATTTCCTGTTTTTAAGCTATTTTGTGCATACTATCAATATGCATATGTTATATACTATTTAACATAATAAATACTCTAGAATGTACTCTTAATATTGAGTAATATTAAGATTTAAACCAGACTAGAAATCCAATCTATTCTGGACATGTTACTTATCTTGTCCGAACTAAGATTAAACTTTATGTTTTTGAGTAGAGGGTTTAGGAGCTGTCTTGATTTTGAAGCTAAAGATGATGCCCAGGAATTCCATGTTCTCAAATCTCAAGTTTGCTTAAACCTCACATATGTAAAATTGTTATCAGTATCAGAAAAAAATGGATAAAAACTCAGTCTTTTTCTCACTGGGATCTTAGAATGGTTTTGTTAAAAACCAACGCTTGACATCCAAGTGCCTATGTTCTTGAATATTTGTTAGAAATGCATTAAGAGGGAGCGCCTGGGTGGCTCAGTCGGTTAGGCGGCTGCCTTCAGCTCAGGTCATGATCCCAGGGTCCTGGGATCGAGCCCCGCATTGGGCTCCCTGCTCAGCAGGGAGTCTGCTTCTCCCTCTGACCCTCCCCCCTTCTCATGTGCTCTCTCTCTCTCTGTCAAATAAATAAATAAAATCTTAAAAAAAAAAAAAGAAATGCATTAAGATATATACTTAACTAGACAAGAGTTCCTATCTCAGTGAAGGATTTTATGCATGGGTTGGCTAACTCCAGAAAATAGTGACATTGTCATCTTGACTATTAGCTTATCTCCAATCACACTCTCCTTCCAAATAATCTTTTATTTTCCTGAACACGTTTTGTCAAAGGTGATAAAAAATTAAATGTAAGACAAAGTATTATTCTGATTGCAAAATCAGAATTAGAGTCTTGGTCACTAATGTTTCAGCTATAATGTTAGATAAGTTCCATATCTATCACACAGTCTTTTCTCTCTTTCTAGAAAATAGCTTTCATTTACATTTCTAAAAATAAAATAAAAACTTAGGTGTTTACTTGAGTAAATGTTTCAGTACTTCCCACTTCTCGCTTGCTGTTATAGTTGCAGTGATGCTTAATTAAAGATTTTAGGCACTATTCTTTGACAACAGAGGATGTAAAATGAGGTCACGAGTGGCAAATAAATCAGCAAAATGCAAAGCAAGTACATTTTTTAAAAAAGAGAACTACAACTTAAGTTGTAAGATTTTAAGACATTGGACTCCCATTTCATTTGTCATTTTTACTGGGAAAAGAAATGCTCACTTCCACTACTTTGGGGAGAAGAAGCCAAAAGCAAAAATAATTTTCAGCCAAGAGAGATGCTATAGACTTAAAACAAACAAACAAACAAACACACAAACAAAAAACAAAACAAAAAACCACCACCAAACAGAAATAGAGACTCAAGCTGAATGTAGGGAAGAGTGGCCACATTTTTCATCCTTAACTTCTGATAAGTTTAGAAGACCTGGAGGAACTGAATTTCAGTGTCTAAAATAGAAAACACTTATTCAAAAGTAAATCTGACAGAGCACATTGGAAATCGCATTTGCTCAACGCCAGCGTGAAGTTGCCTGCAACATTTTACTTTATATGACAAAACAGGCAACCAAGAGAAGGCAGTCGAGGTGAGATTCTGGAAGGCTTTTCAAGTCACACAGAGGAAGCGAAGCATGCGCCACAGAACATCATAAACTCCTACGTATAAAAACTGCTCGGTGCAACCCAGTGTCTTAAGGAAGCGAGTTTATCAGTATGGTTCCCCAGAGGCATGGGAAGGAGTCGGGAGAGGGAGCAAACGGGGCAGAGAGCCTGTCTTAGAGAGGAGCCAGGAGGTGGGGTCAACCTGAGAGACATTTTCCAGAAAGCATGAAGGACTTATTACTGAGGCACTGTGCCGAGGCAAAGCAGGAACATTCGTGAATTCTTTCACATGTTCTATCTCGACACACAAAAAGGGTGTTGAGGAAAGAGTTTGAAGCGAAAGGTCATATTTTTAGTGTTGGTCAAGTTGCATTGAAGGTGAGGGCAGGGAATTCCCCTGGAAGTGCCCAGTTCATTGTTGGAGAGCGTGTGGCAATCCAGGGGATAACTGCATCAACAGAATCTGTGGTGACATTGTGAGGGTGTGACAATGAAGGAATGCTGAAATTCTTTTCAAACTATGCAGATACCCTCCTCCACCACTTGGCAGCTGTATGGCTTTGATTCCATGATATGAACTGCATGAGCTTTTTCTCATTTGTGTGTTTCTTAAATCCACAAATGTTTTTGAGTGACTACTAAGTATTTTGCATGATGCTATGTTCTAGAGATGCTAAGAGAAAACGAAGAGGTTTCTTCCGGGGTAGGCAGTTTATTGGAAAATATAAACAAAGTAAAAGCCAGTAAGAACCCGAGGGGGTAAGTTCAACATCCAACGAAGTGTACACCCAACCTAGACTGGACAGGGAGGAGGTGCTCAGAAGAGAATGTAAATTAATTAGGGTGAGACCTGGTGTAGGGGAAGGGTGGAGGATCCTGCTCAAAGGGATAAGGGTGGGAAAGAAGATGACTTCATGTAGGACCTAATGGAAGTCCAATCTTGCTACAGAATTAGGAGAGTGTATAACTAGGCAGAGAGAAAGGGAGTTCAGAGAGGGTGCGAAATAAAGCTAACAGCACTAAGTCAGGGCACATCATGCCGTCTCATTAAGGAACTAGTTCATTATCCTGGGGCAATGGGGAAAGGAAAGGATTTGCATTTCTAGATGATTCAGACCATCCTGAGGAAAGTGGATTCCAGGAGGCCAGCTGGAGGCCCCAAGCCTAATTAGAAAGCAATCAGAGTGTTTTAGGACAGCAAGGATGAGGGCCCCTGTTGGGGCGATGGCAGAGGGGCTCGAGAGAAAGGGAGCAGATCTGAGAGTTATTTAAAAGACAGTCAGACTTGGTAAATGACAAAGACGACTCACAGGTGTTTTCCTTTCTTCTTTCATTGCTCTAATTTTGTTTTAGAGTTAATTTAGGTTGTGGTTATGATTAGTCTTTTCCATCTGGAAACTCACGCCTTAAGTGCTGGAAAATACATTTACATTACTTTTTAAGAAAATCTTGTCCCTTCTTATCTGCGTTCTATTTCATTGCTCTTTTAATGCCTGCTCTTGATCCTGCTCTTGGCCATTTCTCTATTTCCCTTCTTTTATTTTGTTCTTTGTTACTTTCTGGAGATTTCCTAATTTTATCCTTTAAACATTGTATTGATCTTTTGTTATTTTAGCTCTTATATTTTAAATTTCTAAGGGGTCTTACCTCTCCCATTTCTATTTATAGTACTTAGTCCGTTTGTCATGAATGCAGTTTTTTTCTTTTACCTCGAGAATAAATTTTTATAGTAGTAAAATTTTCTTCTGCTCTCAGTATTATGATAATCTCCCAAGTTCTCCCTTCTGATTTGTTTTGGTTCCAGTCTTTTTAAGTAAGGAGCTTTTCTCAAATATTTTGTGATACTTTTTCCCCCCCCATGATTAGGAGTGAGACCCTTAAAAAACTGACTGGATCATCTCTTGCTGCTGGGTGGGGATCTTGGAGTCATTCCAGAGTTTTCAGTGTTAATGCTCGAACACGGGTGGGCACTTGAGAGTTCTCTGCTAGGTCACTTGTCACTTCTGCATTTTGTCTTTTAATGATTATGATTGTGGGTTTTTGGTGTCTCTCCCTGAGTTTCACAGAAGCTGAAGTTTGTATTTCTGCTCTGGTTCTCCTTGATTTTATTTTAATGCTTTCTAAGTACAGAAAGCACTTTTAGAAATGGCTGAATTTTGCCACCTTAAAATCAGAAGTCTGCCATTGAATTATTTTTTTTAATGGTTATTTTTTTGGGAAACTGAAATGTGATGAATTTGCTCAAAGAGTATCATGTTATTTAATGAGCGATAACAGAGTTCAGTCTTAAGAAAAACCCTTTTTTGACTAATGGGCCGCAATGCTCACTTCTAAGCCAGTAAACCCAAAGAATGCCAAATAAATAGATGTTCTATTAATTAGAAAGTTTATATGTTCTGAGACATGTGTTTTAAGATCTGACAGTTTTCAGATTAAAGGAGCAACACTAACCATTTCACTTTTCGGAGGGTTCTTTGAAAATTGACATACAGTTTCAATCACAGCTTAAACTTGGATGGCAAACGTGCTTATCCTTTACAGAAACAGGCTGGGAGGTAACAGGAATTCTCAGTCTGTGCTAAGCCTTTTGTACAGCTCCTTTTTTCATTTAGATCGTAGATGAAGTACCGTCGAGCAAAAATAATACAAACAGTACATGTAGTAGAGATGGGAACAGCTGAAGAACGAGCTCGTTTGGTAGAAAAAAAAAATGTGTTATAACGTCATTCGGGATAGTTGGCTGGCTCCGAGTTGTTTTCTTACCAGATTGAAACCTTTTTTTAAAAAAACCCTTTGTGCTATTTTATCCATTTGTGTTGTTTTATCCATTGTGTCTTATGATGGGTGGGTGGATATATTTACATATTTCACATAAAAAGAAAATCAGGGCTTTTTTGTTATCGTTACTTTTGTGTGATGAGAGCTACCTTTTTCCTTTATATTTGGAGAACTTGCTTCTCCCTCTCCTTCTGCTGCTCCCCCTGCTTGTGCACTCTCTCTCTCTCTTTCTCTGTCAAATAAATAAATAAAAACTTAAAAAAAAAAAAAGACAATAAAAGCAAAACACACTCACAAAAACACAAAACCACCTAGCCCTGCAAATGCATCCCCACTTGCTGGGAGTTGCTGACTCAAAGTGCCATGGGATTGACATCTGGGATGGAGTTAATCTCTTGGGGTATTCTGCTTTTAAAGTAAAGAAATAAAATGGCACTTCATGCTTACTTAAGGGGAATCGTCTGTACTGGAAAACTCAGAGAATGAATAAAATTGTAAAAGAAAACCACTTCACCACAACAAACATGAGGCTGAAATGCGAGCCACGTGATAACCTCATCCCTTACGTTGAGCAAGGTGTTTTTTAAGAGGAATATGCTGTATGTTCTGACTGTATTCGAGCCAGTGCCTTGGTGAAGGAAATGTTAACAGAGACCCAGAACTGGGAGTAGTCAAGTGGACTGCTTCTTCGTACCAAGCACCAGCCTGCATGCTAAGCTCAAGCAACATTGTCCCCTAACCGAACAGGTTCTCCAGCTTTACCTTCCTTGCTGCTGTTCTTACTATGCACATGCATGCTGGCCTCTTCTTGGGATGATGCCAGTTCATTCCCTGTCAACTCAGGCTTTCCTGACTCAGATGAACTCTGTCTTCTCTTGACAACGTCCAAGTCTTCTTTGCCTCAGGATTTCTCTCTGAGTTTTGAGAAATGTGCAGTAAAAGCGATCCTGCTCTTTGGCATTTAGAAGCAGGAGTCTTTCTGGGCATAACTTAAGTGGTCGAGAACTCTGGAAGTCAGTGGATGTGTGAGGAAAACCGTCATCCAGTCTGTGGTTCCTAACCTTCTGTGTACATAGAGAAAGCATTTCTCCGGAACAAAGAGCTCCGTTTGCTCCTGCTTGTATTGTTCATTCACTCATCCACATTTTGATGAAACTGTAAGGTTTAGGCAGAGACAAAAATGAATGAGAGGATGACTCACCATAGGGAACTCCTTGGTTAGCCAAGAGGAGAGTTAAGTGGTAGACACATTTCTTCGGGAACGATGCTGTTGTAAAAGAGAGATACACAAGCAGGCAAGATATATTTGGTCTGTAGCCTAAATGGTTTAAATTGGATTAGAAGTCAATCCAGTTTCCCACCTCAAAAAATTTATGGGAATTAAGAAATGGACAGATAAGGCAGGATTCAAGTCTGAAGAGGCTGGTGGCTCAGGAGGGGAGAGGAAGGAATGTATGGAGATCTTCGGGGATTGACTTGAGGAAAACAGTCTAGGGACCATCCCTGCTCTACCATGCCACTTTTTTGCTGATGTAAACCATTTTGCAATAAATCTGTTAGTTAATAAATATTTTTCAGATTTGTGATTGATTTTTTTAACAGAGTCTTCCAAAAGTAGAGCTAGTAGATCAAAGGTATGGGCTTTAAAAATCCCCTAGTACATACTGCAAATCACTTTCCCAAAGAGTATGCAGTTGACGCTCACTCATGATATCTGAGAGTGCTGGTTTCCCCAATACTGTGGTAGGATTTGTTTGTTTGTTTATTTTTACAACTTTCTCTTGGAAAAAGGAGAGCACTTGGTTTCAATTTGAAAGCAATTGATGTTGAATTATTTTTCTCAGTCATCATGAGTGGGTGCTTGTATTTCCTTTGTTCCAAGTCATCATTTCATGTCCTGCACCCAATAATTTTTGGAAACTTAGAGTGTCTCTTTATTTATGATTTATGGGAAATTGGTGGTAACATATCATATAGTTACAAATATTTCTCAGTTCCTTTTTACAATTTTGGTTATGGTTGTTATGGCCCTTAAAGAAATACAGCAAAGGAGAGCATAGCTACAAGGTAGAGGGAAAAACAGAGGAAACTGGATGCAGAAATCTGGTGCTTCCCTGGGCAAGATATTCTATAGAAAAACAATGGCATTAAGCAGCACAATTACTGTATTTACTACCTCCTCACATTAGTGTTATACCAAGGATGTAAGATGACATATTTCATAATACCAACTGTGCCTCAGAAGACAATCACAATATCATTAATGATAGTTATAAATTTCATCATAGGTTACGGCATAATATATCACTTCTAAGTAATTAACTGCCTACAATCATTAATCACAGCAAGTTTATATGTCCACTGAAAATATTAGTATAAAGCGAAGGAAGATTTATGCCGTTAGACATAAAGCCGTTCTGTTTGTGTTGAAGAGTTCCTAACTCTCCCCGCAGGTCCAGGGTGAATGGACTCTCCGCGGTGCTGCAGAGAATGAGGAAGGACAGTGGGGGTCTGAGACTGAAGCCACCCACCTGCTTATTTTCTGTCCTCAGATAGTATGTCTGCCATCATAGCTCCAACAGCTTTTTCTTTAAAAAAAAGAAAAAAAAAAAGAATCATGTAAATATAATCCAAATGAATCAGTCAAACTAATCAGGAAAAATGATCTTCCCTTGAAGTGAATATATTCTCCACAGTTCAGGGCTGCTAACCTGAGGTTCGTGCCCAAACTGAAGCAATTAAACTGCAACTCTCCACCTCCTCTCTCTGTCCTCCCATCTCAGTCCCCAGAAATAATGCATTTTCTTAAAGTAGGTAATAATTTCTGTTGTCATGGCTAACAACAGAAAACAAAACATTCTTTCTGATTAGGAAGGGGAGAAGTGGGCACAAAGCAGGACAGACGCTCAAAGCTACTGGTTCTCCCACTTGGCTGCATATTAATATAATCTGGGGCTCTTCAACAACTCCTGGGGCATCACCTCCCAAAAGGTTCTGATTTCATGGTGTGCAGCCTGGGCACTGGCATTTCTAAGCTCCCCAGGAGGATTCTCAGGCAGCAGAAGCTGAGAACAACTGGTCTGTGGCGCCACCCCTCATCACAGATGACAGTGAAAGTGACGAAGAGCCCAGATGTAGCCTGGCTTTGCTAAGGGGAGTGGGCGTATATGCTTTAGAAGGAAATAGACATACAAATGAACAAAATCTTACGTTATTAAGAAAAAAGTGTCAAGTCAGGGTTTCAGGTGAGGTTGTGCATTGCAAAGACACAGTATTCTTTAAATAGAAGTTGCTCGGGCGCCTGGGTGGCTCAGTTGGTTAAGCGACTGCCTTCGGCTCAGGTCATGATCCTGGAGTCCCGGGATCGAGTCCCACATCGGGCTCCCTGCTCGGCGGGGAGCCCGCTTCTCCCTCTGACCCTCCCCCACTCATGTACTCTCTCTCATTCTCGCTCTCTCAAAATAAATAAATAAATCTTTAAAATAAATAAATAAATAAATAAATAAATAAATAAATAAATAGAAGTTGCTCTTCATCCTCATGGTAAAAATATCAGGTAAGATGGTGTTTCCAATCAGTTCTTGATCGAAAGTAAGATGTCACTCATTTTTGTGGTTGTCGTGGTGGTGGTGGTTACTCTTGCTGGCAGATCATGATCAGAGCTTTTCCCCTGAGCCCCAAAACTGATAAATGATAATCCACTCAACATTGAGTATTTGCAAATCATTGAAATGCCAGATTTCATCCTTGATACTAAATCTTCACTGATACTAAATGATAGCAAAACCATTGCCATTACTCACACAGAAACACACTGTGGACCATGGTAGTGAGCTTTGACTTTATGATTCCACTCTTGCTGTCTGTATGTCTGCAACAGATGGGAAGTAGAGAACACCGTTGTGATTCATTCCTATAACCACGTTCCAGTATCGATCTTCTGTCAGTGTGACAGGTCACACCATGGGTTTTTTGGTTTATTTTTTTATTTTTGGCGTGTCTAGTGGTTTCTCTTTATTTGCAAGGAAGTTAATCAGAAAAAAAGAAAAAAAAAACCTTTTCTGGATATACTGAATAATTACTTTGAGTAATATTTTAGTCATAGTTTTTAATTTTTAAATTTTATTTAATTTTTAATTATTTAATATTTGACATTTTTAAATTTTTTTAATTTGTAATTTTGGAAAACTATAAACAGATACAAAGGAATAAGAATAATGAATCGCCATACGCACATCACCCAACTTCAACAGTTATTAACATTTTGCCATTCTTATTTCACACTTCCCACACCGCTGCTTGCTTAATTTGTTACCATTTTTACTATTTTTAAAGTAAAAATTACAAACATCAAAATGCATACATCTCAGCCACGCAATTTTGACAAATGGATATTCCAGCATCATCTACACTTTTTCACAGCATTGAAAATTTTCTCTTCTAAAATGATTCCCTCTTATCACTCCCCAGTCAGTCCCCAACCCCCAGAGGCAACCAGTGTTTTTATATTTTTCACGTTTTATTATTTTTGGCTTTTTCTAGAATTTCAGATGTAAGGAAAGAGCAGTATATATTTCTTTTATATCTGGCTTCTTGTGCTCAATGTAAAGTCTGTAAGATTTATCTATGTTGCTCTTTGTATGCGTATTTTATTCTTTTTCATTGCTGTTTAGTATCCAGGGAGAAAATATGGGTTGGTTGGCAACTCAGTGATGCCGTCAAGGATCCAGGCTCCTTTCTACCAACTTCTCTGTGTCCGAGTTGCAATTTTTCATGGATACAAGTTCTGTCCTTTCATGACCACATCTAAAGCATGAGAAGGGGATAAGCTTTAAAAATTTTGAAATTCTTGAACTGACTCTGGAATACATAAAATTAACATTTGGATAAATAAATGAAGGATATGGATATAATGTTGCTATTTGTTTTAAAAATCTCACTAACCTATAGGCAAAAAGCTTTTAAATTTCATTTTTATACCCAAACATTGATACTCTAAAATCCAGTCTAGATAAGGAACAGCTAAATATGAGATTTTGTGATCTATTATGTTGCTTTTCTTAATATAATTAACCTAAAGACAGTAAAGAGAAAACATGCTTTTTTTAGGCATGTTTGATTCCTCAGCAATATCCTGGACACATTGTAGAGATACAACAAATGTTTTTAACTGGGCTATAGGAGATACTATGGTTTGCTAACTTATGACCACCGTATTGGTGAGTATAAGGCTATGACTTGGAGGAGTGGGCATCGGGTTGAATTGAGGGGTTGATTTTTTTCAACCAACTGTTAGTTTGAGAACCACTGGTCACATTCCTTTTAATAGCTTATTATCACTGTGCATGCTGAAGGACTTCATCTGAGTTCTTACCATTTTGTATTCAGAAAAGGACCTCCAATAAGACCTTGGAAGGCTTCTGCATTTATTTTCCAGGAGTTAGCCTGTGCTCATAACTACCTAATGGTGTTTAGTATGTTCATGGAAAAATAACAACAGTGATAAATACGAGATGACATTTGCATAGGGTTATGAAGTTGATAAAACCCCGACCTCACTCTGGCAATTGACATTCTGATCACTGCCATCTCATTGACACTGGGCTCCTTTGGCTTACCAGCATGTTATGGATCTCCTTTCCTGCTTCACTCTGTCTTCTTTAATTGGATTTTCCCCCTGCTCCTAAGTGTAATTATTATTCAAGGTTCTTAAGGAGCAGTAGACCAAGAATGAGAAAATAAGAATTCTAATCTTGGATCCACATTTTAAGCTTTTATAGTGGATGCCATTAAATCTCTCAAGCTGCAGTTTCTTCCACTATAAAATGGGCATTTTCATATTTTTAAATTAATTCTGTGGTTTGTTGTCACTATCAACTGAGGTAACACGTGTCCAACACTCTGAACACTCAAAGTTCCTTAAAGTGCCGTGCAAATTTACAGCACTGCAACCACTCTGCTCTCTTCATGGTCTCAGCAAATGCATGTCTTTGCACTGCTCCATCTGTATTTATGACTCCCAAATGTAAAAATATATTTTTCTATTTTTGGCCTAAACTTCAATTTTTTATTTCCAAAATTCATATCTTAATGTTCATTAGTACCTCAAATTCAATGTTGAGGAACCAGTTGTCATAGTCAAAGCATATAAAGGAAGATATGAACATAACACATCTAGCTAAAGAAGGGTGATGCTCCCCTCTGTCTAATATCTGCATTATTAAAGATGTCACTGTGACCAAATTTGATTTTTTTTAAAGATTTTATTTATTTATTTAACAGAGAGAGAGAGAGCACACAAGCAGGGGGAGCCTCAGAGAGAGAGATCGAGAGAAGCAGGCTTTCTGCTGAGCAAGGAGCCCAGTGCAGAGCTCAATCCCAGGACCCTGAGATCATGACCTGAGCCAAAGGCAGATGCTTAACCGACTGAGCCACCCAGGCATCTACCAAATTTGATTTTTAATGTTGTAATTACTATTGCTATCTCTCTTGAATCGTATAGGATAAGATGACATGGTAAAAAAAATGATATGGCCATAAGAAACTGTGGATACATCTAAATTATTTGTAAATCTTGAATGGGAAACTGAACGTAGAGGAACAGGCTGTGTTTTGACTTATTTTCCACAAGGATCCTGACAGTGAAAAATAAAATAAGGAAGTAAATTAAGATATAGTTACTTAAAATACAATAGTATTTAGACAATTTAATTATCTGAAGTTCTCCCAGAAAAAAAAAAAAAAATCTCAGTCTTTTAAAAGATAGTACCTGCCGTACTTTTGAGTTGCTTTTTTTAAAATTCAGTTGTTCACAAGGGAAAATGTTTATTGAAGAGAACAGCTAATCCTTCATGAATCTGGAACATCAAGAAAGGATTAGTGTGGTAATGTGTTGTATAATTGCGTAGAAGAAAGGCCACGTTGGAAAAGGAAACTTCACCACTTTGGAGCTTGTTAACAACTAAAATAGGAAATGATGTTGAAGACAGCAATATCATCAGTTTCAGGAACTTGAGAGACTAGACTGAAACAGGTCAGACTATGTTGATTCTAGATCTCTAGTAACAAGTGTCTCAAATAGGAAAAAAAGAGGAAATCACGGTAATTCACTTGTGGCACAAACATCCTAATGTTTTTATTTGGCACTTCTACATTTTTAATTGAAACATCACATACCTACAGAAAGGTGCATAAAGCATACATGTGCAGTTGGGTAAGTTTTCTCTCTTGGTTTGGGTCACTTGAATTTGTCAAGCTATTTTTGTTTGAATTTTATGAAAAGCATTCAATATCCAGAATACAAAGAACTCCTACAACTCAACAACAAAAAGACAAACAAAAATAGACAAAGGACTTGAATAGACAGTTCTTCGAAGAAGATTTACAGATGGTTTACGATGGGAGTATGAAAAATATCCTCACGTCGTCAGCCCTTAGGGAAATGTGAATCAAAACCATCACGAATCTGAGGCACCTGGGTGGTTCAGTCGGTTAAGCGTTTGCCTTCGGCTCAGGTCACGATCCCGGGATCTTGGGATTGAGCCCCGCATGGGGCTCTCTGCTCAGCGGGGAGTCTGCTTCTCCCTCTGCCGCTCCCCCTGCTTGTGCTCTCTTTCTCTCTGTGTCAAATAAATAAATAAAATCTTTTAAAAAAAAATCACGAATCAAAACCATCACTTATTACCCCACTAGGATGCCTATAACAAAACAAGGAACAACAGTTAGAAAAAAATGGAAAATCATGAGTGTTGTCAAGGATGTGGAGTATGTCATGTAAGTTCAGTTCATTAAGAAAAAGAAGATCATTTAAGGCTCTAGATCAGAAGTAGGCAGACTACAGCCTGCAGTCCAAACCTGGCCCACGGCACCATTGTGGTCAGCTATTGCTCGGATGTGCTTTCTGGGCCAGTTTATAATTCAGCAAATGCTTCAAGGCAAAAACAGACAAGGAAGAAACTGTTTTAAATACAGGGTCCACCTCTCTTCCGCTCATGTTTCTACGATTTGAGGGTCTTCAAATCCTCACATCCGTGGCAACCCTCTGATCGTGTAAACGGAATAGATTTTCCTCCTAACTTTTCTGGTTGTTCTTGGCCATAGTGCTGATCGCTTAGAAGGTAGTCTGTCACTGCTAGGAGGATGAAAGTCTCAGGGTTTTTCTTGTTGTTACATATGAATTTTGCTTCTTTCAACTGAGCAAAATATTTGAGAATAACTAATGTTAAGTATAAACTATAAGAATAGTGGTCAGAAGAAGTTCAGAAAGGAATAAAAAAACAATAATGCCAGACCTAACTTGTAGGAAATAATTCCATTCCAAGAAGTAATTATATAAGGTTAATATATATATATATATATATATATACATCATGGTAAGTTTATAAAAATGTTTAATATTCTCACTTTGGTGGGGACAAATGCGGGCAAGTGGATTGGCGACCCTTCCGCGCTCACACAGTAAGTAACAGCAGAGCGGAATCTTGAGCAGAAGTGTGGTTGTTGGCTTTTCTAGCACTTTGTGGGGGCCAATATTTGGAGGGCACTACCTCATATTACTACTTATGTCAAATTCCCATAATTTTTACATTTGTTTTACATTTCTTACTCTATTGGAAGCATCGCCTTGTATGGTTTTTACCTTTTCATTTTTTAATTCTTCACATCACCATGCTCGGTGGTCCTCAGTTTTGAATCGTGAGTAGACAAATGACCAAACGCGTGGATGAATGTCACACAGGCGAGGACTGCAGTGCAAATCCAAGAGCCGCCAAAGTGAGTTTAGGGATCAGGATGAGGGACTCAACCCAGAAGCCTCTGTTAAGTTATATGGGTGGTCTGCATACAAGGAAAAAATAGTTTACACCACAACCTGTATTTAAAAAGGAGAAGAGGAGCACCTGGGTGGCTCAGTGGGTTAAGCGTCTGCCTTCGGCTCAGGTCATGATCCCGGGGTCCTGGGATCGAGCCCCGCATCGGGCTCCCTGCTCAGCGGGGAGTCTGCTTCTCCCTCTCCCTCTGTGCTCTCTCTCTCTCTCTCAAGTAAATAGATACAATCTTTAAAAAATAAAAAATAAAAAGGAGAAGAATTCAGAGAAATCCCAGACCTTGAATGTTGGCATCCTGTTTTGTAATAGTTTAACCTTATAGATTTAAGAATATGTAAGAAAGACTTGTTACATAATGTGAATTAAGGTTTTTAACCTGCACCTGAATTTTGACTGCTCTGGATATTTATCCTTCTAGGGGGACTTGCTGAAATAAACAAACACTTGAACAGTTAATCTGTTCCTTTTGCTAAGACCATATTCTAGCTGATACATTTTAAAACTGGCCCTGGAGGGTAAACCAGCATGAATATTAGACACTTTAGTAAGCTATTTATTTAGTCAATTACATTGTTTTTCACTGACATTTAGATGCAATATTTTCATATTTTATTCCATGACGTGTTAATAAGGAAGGGGCAACTGTTAAAATATTCAAACAGCATGAAATTTTAACCTACCGTTAAAATTTAAGTTGAAAATAATACTGTTCTATATGGATGCTTTGAACATGGTAAAAAAATAAAGTATACTTGTATGTTCACTCCCTGTCATTTAGAAATAATGCAGATATTAATATGAATCCTTCTGATTGTCCAAATGAACTTAATTAAAGCAGCAGGGTAAATAACTCACCTTGTTTAATGAAACTACAAGCAAATCTGATTAAAATTTGGGCCCGAGGCTGTAAATGCAAGGAATGTATTCATATCGTGTCGTTATCCTGGATTGGAATTTTCTAGATCAATTTTAGTGCTGGCTCTCTAAGTGGAGATCCAAGGCAGGGCCACAGCATGAATAATGATCAGAGCAGGAACTTTGGGTAATTGGTATTTCTAATTATTTAGAGTGATAGTCTTTAATGGTGTAATGCTCAGATCCCCCAAACCTTGCCAGGCAGGGGGTAAGAGTGGACTCAGTTGGTGTTTATGCCCAGATTTTCGGAACTCACCACCCCATCCTGTCTAAGCAGGACCTCCAGTTCCTGCAAACATTTGGGCGGGGGGAGTCCTGTGGGGGGTGGTGTCTTACATGAACTAAGAAACAACACCTTTTTCTTGCTATAGGCATCCTCCTCCAACACGGATGCTTCCTACACCAGTGTCCTCTGAGCCCTTGGGCCCAACTGGGTCTGCCTGGTACTTTCAGAGTGAAAAAATGCAAGAATTTAGAGAAAAATTTATTTTAAAAAACTTGTAGGTCTTCTTTCCCTCACAAGGAACTTGACAGGAATGCATTCACGTTGCGGTTTCTATTCTGGAATGAGGATTACCATTTCCCTCCAATAACTGAAACATTTTTAAACTAGGCTGAAATCACTTTGCCTCCTGTCTGTCATAGGAGATTCACAGTCTCTGCCCCCCACCCTGCCCCACCAACACAGAGGCACGTGGGCGCACACACACTCACCCATGCGTGCCTTGTGCCCTCTGCACTCCTGTGGTGTGTAAGTAAATAATATTCCCCTCACATCTTTTCAGTCCCAATAAAATTAGGTTTTCTGTGAGGCTGAGGCTCAGGTTACTTTGTCCGACATGACCTGTATGCCTAAATCTCTCCAGCTTAGGCTAAGACTTCCATTATAGAATTATCCAGATGTAAAAATTGCAAAAACAAGCTAATAATATACTCATTGCTATTTAACTGATCTAATATTAACTGAAAGCACAGTTAGTATCTATTTGAGAAAAAAAAATTGTTTTACAGTCCTTGGGCAAATATGTTGCTTTTCAGCGTAAATTCTTACATTTCCAATTCTTAGCTATAGTCTTTTTCCAGATGCCGTTCTCTAAGAACAAGAACCAGGGTTTTGTTGAGAAATGGCTGATTCTCAGGCAGGACAGGAAACATACCAGAGGAGCCTGAAACTGGGAGCAAAAGATCACTTCTGTGGTAATCTTTCCAAACATCGCTCTCAGCATGAGAAAATATCAGGCAAAGCCAAAATGAGAGACAGTCTACAGAAAAAAGCTGACCAGTACTCCTCCAGACTGTCAAGATCATGAAAGATGAGAGAAGAATGAACTCTCCTGGATAGAAAGACAGTATAAACAGACAATAACAAAATGCAGTGTGGGATCCTGACTTGGATCCTAGAGCAGAAAAAAGGACGATGGGGAAAAAAAAAAAAAACCTGGTAGGTGTAGGTAAACCATTATATTTATTTAAGAATATTATTCCAGGGTGCCTGGGTGGCTCAGTTGGTTAAGCGACTGCCTTCGACTCAGGTCATGATCCTGGATTTCATGCTGTTTGATCGAGTCCCACATCAGGCTCCCTGCTCGGCAGGGAGTCTGCTTCTCCCTCTGACCCTCCTCCCTCTCATGCTCTCTGTTTCTCATTCTCTCTCTCGCAAATAAATAAAATCTTAAAAAAAAAAAAAAAAGAATATTATTCCAAAGTGAATTACGTGTTTTTGAGAATTGTGCCAGAGTTATGTACGTCATTATCATTAGGAAAAGCTGGGTGAATAGTACATGAGAAATCTTTATACTCTTTTTGTAATTTTTCTGTAAGCCTCAGATTCTTTCAGTGGAAAAAATAAATATATGTCTATGTGTGTGTATGTATGTGTGTGTTTATAAATATGTTTCTTGACTCACAACCTGATCTGTTAAATTTGCCCAAGCTTCAGTGCATAAATATAGAAGAGGTTTTGACTACAGTTGGGGACGTGTTTGGGTGGATAACAGATGGTTTTTACTGTAATAAGGGCTCCCTTTAATTGTTCAATAACTCCTCAGCAAATTGGATAACATTCTCTGACCTGTGTGGCTCCATGGAGATATTTATAAATGGGTCCTGTTTCTCATTTTTCTGCTAATGTATGCACAGTTCACATCCATGTGGCTATAATCTGTTCAGCAATAATTCATTAAGCCTGTTCTATGTTGCCATCTGTTAAATAACTTCAAAAGTCATTACTAGAATATAAAAATAAGTCTGATTATTAAAGTAGGAAATTATGCACGGAATGAGTTTAACTCAAGTTTGGATTCTATCTCCCAGGCTAGACTGCTTTCAGAGTTTTTCATCAGTGGGGCTGAGGGTCATTGCCTTTCTACAGAAGTTCTGAGATCCCTTGATTTGTTTTTCCCCCTTTCTCCCTGTGAGTTACATTTTCCAAAATCCAGCCTTTTGGGAATTTCTGGCTACGTTCTTGGGTAAAATGTAAAGATAAATTTGCCCCCTCTTTTTAATAGCCTGAGGTCAGATATCCTCCTCTGTAAGTTTTAGACACAGAAGTAATTTCAGCGATAGACCTCATTTTAGAGATAGGGCAGTGAGACTCAGGTAGACGAATTGAACAAGACCTCAGTGATTTTACTAGTAAATTGAGAAAAACACTGTTTCTTTTCATTATCAAGGTAGTCATTAAGTCATTCAGCACACATTCATTTTGTGTTTCTAAATCCTCAACACTGGAGGTAAGAGCAATGAAAAGACATGATCCTTTTTCCCACAGAGCCTCCCATTTAGTGGGAAAGGAAGGAAAACCAACTGTTTCAATAAAGCCCAGAGGAGAGTCACAATAAAGTCATGGACAAGAGCCCCATTGTACAGACTGAGAAGGTCAAGGATGCTCAACATGAGTTTCATTTGTATTTTCTATTATAGCTCTATTAATCAATGAAAAAACTGATACTCTGGTCTAATGTGGATCCAAGGGTGACTGATAATGCTGCATTAGTTTTCTAACTTTTCCCCAGACACCTGTTGCCTGGGTGTGATCTGAAGATAGTATCTATCCCCAGTCATTTGCGTGGATGGTTCCTCCCTGACACTGGAACAGAGCCCTTGAGCTAAGGACCCCCACCCTCCCTTGAAACCTAATCTGCGAACACTTCCAATCACATTACCTTGTTTTGATCAGCTCTTGCCATTCTTCAAGATTCTACCTGTCTTCACTTTTTACCTGGTAATTGTCTATCTCCCCCTGTAAAGACCTTCACATTTGTACTCTGCTGTGACCCAGAAGATTGTCTGACAAGTCAGTCCTTACAAAATATCCGTTAAGAGAGTGAAATACAGGTATCAGCTGGATACCCTTGCTTGTCAATTTAAAGTGAAATGCTTTCTCTTAAGAAGTTCCTCAGTGTAGCTGAAACCAATAACTTGAAGAGCTTTGCTGAAATGATTGTTTTCTGGGGCAATGCTAGGTCCCAAGCTAGCAACTAAAGCACCTTTATCTTAGATCTGGTTCCCCTCCTAGTCACTCTCGAGGAACATATTATTATTATACTTGCATAGAATTTTGGTCTCACTGATGAATATTCACCAGATATCCTTCTAAAAGGTAGCCAGCCTCACAAAAATAAACTATGAGCAAATTTAACTGTAACTATTTTTTTTTTTTTTTTAGAGAGAAAGAGAAGGAGAGGGGTAGGGAGGGGCAGAGAGAGAATCTTAAGCAGGCTCCACACACAACGTGGAGCCCGACCTCACGACCCATCATGACCTGAGCCAAAACCAAGAGTCGGATGCCCAACCGACTGAGCCACCCAGATGCCCTGAACTGTAATTACTTTTTAATAGCACTAGGTCTGAGTATCTTCTAGTTGTTCTTCTGACACATTCAAGGAAAATGAAAAAAATAAACACTATAATGGATTACAACTGAAAATGCAGTTGGATGCATTACAGGACTCTGTTGGCAGTGTTTCTTGGCAGAGAAAATACAGTTTGGGGACTGTTATTAATTTGATGATATTGTGTAATTTTTTTTGTTTTTTTCATTAATTCATGTCTTATTAAATTAGATAAGAAAATGTACATAAAAATGGAAATAGAGCCAAATTGGCAATATTTAAAAAAAAGTGTTTTGAATGTTCCCGGTATTTTGCTTAACAATTTTCAGAATATAATTTGGCAAGCTTTCTTCTTCAGTTCTTTAAGCTCTTGCATTTTAAAGGAATTCAAAGTTTGTTTCAGAATTTACACTGAGAGTTCAAAATACCAACTTGCACAGAAGAACTGAAATAGCCAGCCGTTTCTGTAAAAACTTTTGAGAAACTTTTAAAACAGTGTTTCTTTAAATAATCAGATTTTGACAGATGAGGGTGAATTTCATGCCCGTAGGGTTTGGTTCTAAAATAAAACAATAAAATTTGATTTAAAAAGCCCAGTAATTTAGGTCAAAATCAAAGTAATTCAATACCTACTTCTGTTTTGAAGCCAAGCATCCATCCCTCCTGCTCTCCCCCCTCCTCCCCCCTGCTCCCTCCTACCCCTCCTGTTTCAGTGATCTGGGAGAGGCTTTAGCAACAGAGCATGAGAACCATGACAGCACGGAGAAGGATCTCCAGTACCTCTTACTCAGGGTGAAAAGATGGTGTGTTGTATTGTTGAGTGAGCACACTTCCAGGGAAAGTGCCTGAGACACTCACCTGCAAAAGGGGGGAACTTGAGGAGATGTCCCTGAAGAGATGCAGGGCAGGGATGACAACAGCTTTCTGACCTCAGACATGTTTCTTGAACTCTTGTCTCTGTTTCCACATCTTTAAGATGGGGATGCCTGTAGTCCCATCCAGATAGCATTCATGCTGAATCTGTGAGTTAGAACCTGGAAGATGCTCAGAAGAGTAGCCAGCACACATTACCCATTAAATAGATATCTGTGAAATGAATGAATTTTTCAACACTTTTAGCTATTATTTTGCCATCACCGTTAATTAGCTTCTCCAAAGTTCCACAGCCTGTATGTGATCCAGGTCTGAGTTTGAATTTTGGATGGGATATCTTATAACCATGTGACCATGGACAAGTTATGTAGCATGAGGTTCAGCGTGGCTTTACTGAACGGGAAAAACATTACCCTCAAAGAGTATAAGGATTAATTAAAATAATAAAAGTCAGAAGGAAGAAACAGTGCCTGGGATCCAGCTAGTTTTCCTATTGAAAGGGTCTATAGTGTAACCTTCCTCCTTTACTTCTTCCTTCCCCATGTTCTGGCACTGGCCGGTACCCAGCCAGTGCAAGTCTCTCGGGTTAACTGGACAGCACACACAGCTGAGCAGCCACCAGCTGACCCCGTTGGTAAACATATCCACTAAGCTTACCCTGCAGTAAAAGAAGGCAGAACAAGTTCCTGTCAGTCCTGTGTAGCTAAGGTGGTCTAACATGAGCTTCAACCCTCTCGTTTTCTCTTTAAAATGTATGCTAAACTTGCACCCTGTGCCATAAAATATCTGTGCTTGTTTTTATATAAAATAATAAGGTCTTTTCCTCCAAGTCCTTCAACAAAATTGCCTTTCCAGCAAGATGCTTTGTATTTTCTGGTTTGTTTGGGTTTGTACCCCCTGAAGCCTGGTTTCTCTAAACAGCCTTGGGTGCTTCTTACAAATGCACATTCCCAGGCTCCACTCCAAAAGTTCTGTGGGCTGGGCCTAGAAATTCACATTTTTTTTTTTTTTGCAAGGGCCTAAATGGAGATGACTCTGTTAATTACCACTGGATGCATGAGGTTGAGGTTTTTCTTCTGGAAGCCTTTTGCTGGTTGTTGTGATGGAGCTCAGTCAAATCCCAGTGAGTGGGAAGCAGGGAAATGAGGACTGGAGGCTGCCAGGGAAGTCTTCAGTCGCCTTCAGTTTATGGTGGAATAGCATAAAATAACAAAATCAAAGCATGCTTTCCAAAGAATCATATTCCAATAGGGACAGAAGAGCTATATGGTGAGATACTACTTTTCATTTATAAATTTCAGTACCCTTCCATACTGAACTGTTTAAGATGTTAAAATGTCTCATGACTGTGTTCTATTTGGAAATTAAATCCATTTAGAATATGTACTAATTGTGAAAGTAAAATATCTGAAATATTTAGTTGAGATAAACAGAACATTCCTTTGAAAAATATTTTCCTTGCTTTTCTAGATACCTAATTTCTAGATATCTCAAGAGATGAGTAATTGTCCATCTTTGGCTTTAAAGGTAACTAACTTCAGGTTATCCTTCATCCATATAAATCACATAAAGGAGGAGTTTTATTTCTTATTATCACTTAATGCTTTTAGACAATGTTAAATCAGATATAGTTGTCATTTGTTATTCACATCGGTATAGCTAATAGGTAAAGAATTGGCTTCTAGAATAAAGGTATACATGTGGGGAGACGATTTTGCATATTTGATTGTATACTTGAACTAGTCAGTAAGCATAATCAGGCTACAAAATATGGCACAGTAGAGAGTGTGCAAGGAGAGACAATCCTTGTATTGAATGACCTGCAGATTTGAAGATAAACTCAGAAATCTATGCCAGGCTATAAAAACTATAGACAATATTTACATAAATATATATAAGCAGCACATAGAGGCATGCTTTGATATCAATTTCTTTAGTTAAACTACAGTGAGTTCATTTTAAAATAAAATATTGATACAGAAATACTTTGTTTTTAATTTATCCCTCCTTTTTAAGAGAAGACGGAAATACATTGCTTTCTCAAATCACTAAAACAAGTTTCATGATAAGAAATTATCCACCATAATTTGTAACAAGATGTATTTCAATTTCCTGCTGCCATGAGAGAGTGGGGTGGTGAGGAAGTTTCTGAGAGAGGGGATACTTAGCAGATTCAAAAACTTAACAAAGGAATTCTATCAGTGAAGTCTACTGAAGTCCAAGCGTCCTCACTATGTGATAATTCTGCCATTATCTTGTCAGAACACGGCAATGCCAATATCCTGTTACTTGCCACCCTTGTTCTCCTGAACATTCCTGGGTGAGATCATGGTCAAAACTCTCCCATATCCTAACTGGCTCATTACTGTGACTGCTGGTCCTAGGAAATGGCTTGAGTTTTAAATGTATTTATTCTTCGTACCTATTCGTTCACACTTTGTGAGTCATGGAATGGCCATATTTCTTTAATGTTCTTTTAGTCATTGAAGCATCTATATTCCAAGCTATTCTGGTAGAGTGCTGGTGACGAATTCATCCAGGAAATAGCCTGTTTTATCCCCAAATGGCTCTCAGCTGGATGACTGCAGATGGAGACTGATGGATTTGCGTGTGTATACTCAGATGTCTACACTCCCTGAAAGGATCAGTAAATTTGGATCTGATTATCTTCTAGTTCACTGGTCTTTAAACCATCATAAACAGTTTGAACACATTCCTCCAATAGGTGTGTTTGTGTGTGTGTGTGTGTACATATATAGTATGTCATATCATAGTATTCATATGTTATAAAGGTATGCCATGATATGCCTCTATAATGCATACTTATATTATAAAACAAAAAGAACAGAAAATACAAGGTTTCAGAGAATTTATCAACTCTTTCAGTGAGTATTTACTGAGCACGTGCTTTGTGCCAAGTACTATTCTAAGGGGCAAGGATTCAACAGTGAACAGGGCAAACTTTGATACTTCAAGGAGCATATATTTTAATGGGTAGATAAATAATAAATACATAAATCTATAATATAGTGCCAGTGATAAGTATTTGGAGGAAAAAACATGGTGTTTTCAGAGCATGATGAGAGGGTATTATTTTAGCTAGGCTGGTCAGGAACACTTGAGCAAAGACCTCAAAAAGCAGAGGGAGAGAACAGTATCTGAAGCAGTGGGAATTGAAGGTACAAAGACTTGAGACAATGGGGGATGGGATGAAGATAAACAGAATTTACATATTAATAGATAATGAGACACTGTTAAGGAGAACGAGGGCACATGTATATTTCACATGGTCTTTTTAATACTTTGAAATTTTTTGAGCTAACTGCTTGTCTTGTCTAATGGATTTGTCATTGTTTTAACTTCAAAATATAGCTAACAGAGAACTCGTACCAGGAATAAGGGAGAGTATCACTGTCCCACTGTTTTCTTTTATCCACACATAAAATATTTTCAGATCATGTATTTTCCTACCAAGCCATAACACTAGTCTGCTATTAAATATGATTTATATTGGTCAATTGAGGCATGACTTCAAATGTTTTAAATAATAGCCATGAATTTTGGTTAGAAGGATTATTTTATGATAAAAGCATAGAGTTATTAAAATTTTACATTTGGTATTTTATTATCCAATATTAATAGACCTAGAAGACAAAGATCAAGTCTTTGGGAGTATCTGTATATCACAGTGAAATTATAGCACCAGAAACACATAGGAGCTTACATTTATTAATAATGATCTTGTATGATTTAAACAAATATCAAAAGGTCATTTAGGTTAGGATACAAATCTCATATTAGGTAAACAGAATTCCATGTAATGTAACAAACCTGTCTTCGAAAAAAGCTCTGTGAATTCTGGAAGAAATCTAAATTGCTTGCTCTTTGTTTGACCTGTTCAGAGTACCAGAGAGGCCCTAACAAAATAAAAACCCAAACTTCTAGGAGAGCAATTGAGAAGCACGACATACTAGCTTGCATTATGTATGATTTGTGTACATTATTGCAGAATGGGAAAAGTCTGAGCTAGAAAGTGTTTATAATGCACACTCATAAAGAGAGGGGGCCAGATTGATTACTCGATGGTGTTGTATTTGCTGTAATATTCCACTGACAAAGTCTGGATCTGTTTGTACCAGAATGGTTTTCCAAACAGCATATGTTGATGGATTGTAGCAGAGATGGAGTGAAGACTATAGTTACCATATGTTTTTGGTCACTAATAGCTCTTATCAATTTTTCTACAGCAAGGTAATCATTTCACACCTTCCTAAGAATATGATTCATGTGTCTATTTTTAAAATAATTCATTGAAGTGAAATTTACATAACACAAAATGAACCATTTTAAAATGAGCAATTCAGTAGCGTTTTAGTGCATTCACAAGGTTGTCCAACTACTACCTCTATCTACTTCTAAAACGTTAGCATCGCTCCAAAGTAACACCCCTCACACATTAATCAATTTCTCTCCATTCCTTGTCCCTGGCAACCACCAATCTATGTTCTATCTCTATTCTGGATATTTTATATAAAATGAATCATACAATATGTGATCTTTTGTGTCTGGCTTGTTTTCCTTAGCATAATGTTTCCAAGGCTCATCCATGTCTTAACATGTGTCAGTAATTTAATTCTTTTTTAATGACCAAATAGTATTCCATTGTGTGTATATGTGTGTGGGGTGTGTGGGTGTGGTGTGTGTGTTTATCTATTCATCAACTCATGGGCATTTGAGCTCTTTCTACCTTTTGGCTAATGTTAGTAGTACTGCTATGAATATGTGTGTACATGAATTTGGGTACCTGTTATTGGGAGGTCATATGATAATTCTATGATTAACTTTTAGAGGAACTGCCAAACTGTTCTCCACAACAGCTGAACTAATGTACATTACCACCAGCAATGAAGGAGATTCTCTATTTTTCTTTGATTTTCAACAGTCTGATTATAAAGGGTCTCAGTGTGGACCTCTTTGAGTTTATTCTACTTGGAATTCTTAGAATTTCTTAGAAGAAAAATTGATTTATGTCAACAACTTTGGGGACTTGGGGCCATTATTTCTTTGAATATTCTGTGTCTTTTTTCTTTCTTTTCCCTCTTCTTGCCTTCTGGGATTCCCATAATGCATATATTGATTAACTTTAAATTTTCCCATAAATCATTTAGGCTCTGATCATATTTCTTCATTCTTTTTATTTTTGACTCCTTGGGATGGATATTTTAAATTGTCTCTTCTTCAAATTTACTGACTATTTTTTCCATCTGCTCAAATATGTTGTTGAATCTTTCTAATGAATTTTGCATTTCAGTTACTCTATTTTCAGCCCCTAAATTTCTACTTGGTTACCGTATGAGTTAGCAGGCCGCCATAACAAAATACCATAGACTGAGTGCTTAAACAGCAGAAATTTATTTCTCAGCTCCAGAGACTAGTAAGTCCAAGATCAAGGTGTCAACCATGTATGTTTCATTCTGCAGTCTCTTCTCTTGGCTTGTGGGTGGCATTCTCTCTCTCTGAAGGTACACAAGACCTCTTCTTTGTGATTTCATGAAGAGAAACAAAGAAAGAGAGCTCTCTGGTATCTCTTCTTATAAGGGCACTAATCCCATCAAGAGGCCAGAATCACTAGAGGCCAGCTTGAAAACTGGCTACCACACCAAGTATCTGATTAGCCAACAAGCCTTCACCAATTCCACCTCTATCATTTATCTTCTTCAGTCCATTCCTCTACTGTAACCCTAATCTAGGCTTTAAGTGAAAGCATTATATATTCTACTGAAAGCACCCAGCACTGAACCCAATGGCTTTGGTAGCAAGCACTCAGTAACTGCTATGATTATTTACTCCATTGTTTGCCATATAATTTAAGCCTGACCTCAAAAGGCTTCTCTGGGATAGAATATTGGTGTTGGCACACCTGGGTGGCTCAGTCGGTTAAGCATTCAACTCTTGATTTCGGCTCAGGTCATGATCTCAGGGTTGTGAGATCAATCCCTGCCTTGTGCTCCATGCTGGGCATGGAGCCTGTTTAAGATTCTCTCTCTTCCTGTCCCTTTCCCCCTCCCCCCTCCTCAAAAAAAATATTGGTGTTAATGATGACAACTTGGAGTTTGGATAGGGTTGGTCAGATCAGCAGTGTCAGGTATGTATTATACCAGATAAATTTACAGCCAAGGAAGAGTCTGCACTTCCCTGGATCCTTCCTCTTCTTCAACTGAGGTGCACCAGCTCAGCTGACAATTTGGTCAGTACAGAGTGAAAGCGTTCCGTGTCAGGTTCAAGGAAGTCAGGGCTCTAGACTCCTTGCCTTCATATACTTGGGTCAGGAGAGATACCTCATCACCACTCAAGGGTCATTTTCACCATTCCTTGCTTCACCTCTCTGTTCTATTTCTTTCTGCATCATCAGGCTTACAGCAGAACTGTAGATACTTGGAAATATCCTCTTTGCCTCTTTTCATTTTATTTCCTCTAATTAAAATATTTCCCCCTCATGTTCAAATTATACCAGCTGATAAAGGATCAGCTCAAGTTCCACATTTTCTGTGATGCCTTTCCTGCTCCTTCTTGCTACAGAAAGAACCTCATTATTTCAAGAACTCCCATGGCATTTCATCTGTAAAGCTCTTATGGGATGTATCACTGTCAACCTTGCACCAGAGTTATTTGTGTATATGTCTTATGTTCCCTGTTATTTGGGGAGTCCCTTAAGAGCAGGATTTCTTCATGTAAATGCTGCATGAACAAATATCAAATAACATGGACTTTTTAGAAGTGTTTCTAACTTAAAAAACAAACAAACCACTGTGCTTTGGCAGACAGATGGTAGTCCTAACATTAGACCAGGAGTTTAGGAAAGGCAAAGTTCAACATTGAGTACAGATCTAATTTGAGTATGAATGGGGCTAAAAACAAAACAAAACAAAACATGTAAAACAACCTACCTAGCAACTGACTCTTCCTTCTACTAAATACACTCAAATCCACAAATTTACCTGAATGACAGGTTGATCATTAGTGTGACCTATGATTAAATGGGTAACTGGTATTTTGCAACACATTTTTAAACATCTTATAAAAACTTACCCATTGATCATGGTAAAAAGGAAACACATCGGCTACTTTTGGCCAGATTTTCTCTTCAGTTTTTAAATCAGCAAAGTTAAAGGCATAGATATTGGAAAAATATATAGTAAAAATTTTACACACTGTAAATGGGAAAGGCAACATTTACTTAGAAAGATTCATGGGAGGATTACCTGACGATAGTGTAGGGCAAAATATAAACACCTACCATCATACTCATTTCATTTGTAAAACCCTTACCAGCTTGCTGGTTCTCTTAGAGTCATTTCGATTTTATGGTTATAGTTTAGAATATAGTTTAGTATATCATATCCAGAAACTCTCTCACTGATGCTTTTGGGATAACAGGTGAGTAGAAGAAATGCCAGGAATTGATTGATAGGATGTGGGTCGGGACCAAAGTTGAAGTTAGGGACGCAGAGAAGAGAGATGGAAATAGGAAACACAGTTACATCCTTTAGGCATTAGCTTTAAAAGCCAGTTTCAGTAGTAGAATGAGTGACTTCGAGTAGCCATTTTCCAGTGCAACACTAATGAGAACCTGACAGCCAAAATCCAAATTTAGATACTGATAATGGCTCTTCTTGTCCTGCAGACAACTTAAAACAGCTACATCTTGACCAAGGGAAGAAATAGAAAGCTCCCCTTCTGGGTAGCTGAGTTTTAAAAGGAAATTGCCTAAAGTAGACATGAATATGTCATTCTTCCTTTTCTGAGAGAAGACAATTGAGGCAAAACTAAGAATACCTCTTACCTAACTCTTAACATTGTGTGGTGGATGCTAACAGAAATTACAGTTTTATTAATAACTAGGGTAATTGTAAAAGGAGAAAGAGACTTGCAGAAATAATTAAGACATTTTTTAACTCTAGCACTCAAAATACTTCTCAGTCATTACAAATGACTTTGTAATTTTAAATTAATAAGTTGGAAGTTTTCTAATTGATACCCACTGTACGTTATTTCTAAATCACAGTTGAAGAAAACAGTTATTTTAAATTACCATAAAACTCAAATAATTTTGTAGAACTGAATAAAAACTTGGAATGTGAACACAGTGTTCTGTATCTTGTATAACTTATTTAGGAGAAAGATAATTTAATTTTGAAATGTTTCCTGAAGAATTTTCTTTTATATTTTTATATTTTCTCTTCCTTTATGTATTTATTTTTTTAAAAATATACTTGTTAAGGTAACAAAACAGACATCAATATTTTTAGTAAAAAAGAATTCTTATATGTATGGCTAGTTAAATTAAAAGATGGCTTTCAGATTGTAGGATGTTCTAAATCTTAAACATCAGTGCATACATTTAGACTTCTTAAATTTATAAATGATGTGTTTATCTCTTGCTGAAGTAATGCACTTGGCATAACAGACTTTACTGCCATCTACCAGCTTTGCCAGTAGAGAGGCATCTCTGAGTCTCCTCCCTCCCCCCATACCTAAGCAGTTCCCAGGTAGTGGCATGCCATTCGTTGTGACATTTCTCAAACCCTTCCTTCTTTTCTCTTATCACTTCTTTCCTGCCAGCCAGATAAAGCAACCCCCTATCGATTCTGCCCGATCCACTATGGTGGTCTTCTAACGGATCTCCCTGCCAGCATGCTTTTATACGCCCAGGGTCCCTCTACGAGGCCAGAGTCCATCTTCCTAAAGTACACAGCCATCCTACGGCCTCCGTGGTCCAGAATCTTCACTTGTCTTCCACAACCCAGAGTTTGGGCAGAAAAGTATTTGGACCAGAAGTAATGTCTCCTAAAAATGTGGCTCTAATCTTTTGTGGCATTGTTCGGCCATATCGTCTTGTTTTCTGGCATTAGCACTACCAAATCGTTCACTGTGCCCTCATTGCTGTAGGGATTCCACAAAAGAAAATGGCTCCAATGTTACCTAAGTGTGTGACATGCAGCCTATCATCCCCCATGTGGATATATTCATGACGGCAGTAGCAAGGGCAGATACAAGCTTTGGGGATATTGATTATAAAAAAAATACAAATTCACCAGTACAAAATTTTGTATGAAAGTGAAATATTGGTTAAAATTAAAATAGGTCGCTAGACCCCTGGAGATTCAGGTCTTTTTCTTTTGGGAGCTCACTAGTGTGGTAGTTATTAACTTTACTGGTATTGCAGACTCCACTGAGAAGCTAGTAGGCATGCTGATTCTTCTCCCCAGCAAAATGCAGGGGAGTGCTCCCACAGAAATCTGTAAACAGTTCAATGTACTCTTCGGACACTTCACTCCACCTCTGTGATCCTGGGAGGTCACAGGATGTCTGCTCAGCACCTCTGTTTAGAAAGTGCTTTGTTCTCTCTCAGAGGCTGACCCTGTTTTCGCTATGGATTCCAGGTAAAAGGAGATTATTTCCCTAAGAAATTGGCCTACCATTCTTCTTTTTCATAATTCTTCTTTCCTATGTCATTTTTCTTTCTTCTGGGCGTATCAGTTTGCACCCAAAAGACAGTAAACACTTTAGGTGTCCCAACTCGATGTTTGCAATTCTCCTTTGTAACCAAATTGAATGTCTATCTTAATGACATTATATGTTAATTCTTCAGGTGAAAAACAAAAACTTCATATTTGTATAATGTGGAAATAATCCCTTTCTATATGGGCAGATAAATGTAACAGTGGCTTCTTTTGTCTTGTCGACTGAGTAAAAATATGGAGACAAAGGATGTCACTGTTCAATTTAATTTTTAGTTTCAAGTAGTATGGTAGGACTGCTTTATTGGCCCAATGGTGGAAATTTTTCAGTAAATTTAATAACCAGAGCTGCATAAATAAAAAGACACTTTACACCTATTGAAAATAAAAACATATTTATTTACACAGTTATTTCCACTCATTAATTACTGGTTTCTTTCCTGTCATCCGTGTTAGCAGGTCCTAATGTTCTATTAATTGCAATTAGGCTTGGCTGCAAGTTTCAAAGACCTAAATCTTAGTGCCTTAAGCAAAATAGGAATGCATTACTCTCTCAGATAAAGGGCGCCTGGGCAGTGAGGACTGGAGGGTAGCTTTATGGTGGCAGGGACCTCAGCTGCCCTGTGGTCATGTCACACGTGGTTGCCAGGATGTTCTTGTTCCAGGAAGTTCCAGTGGCTCCGGATGGTACATCCGACCGCAAAGCAGCTGGAAGAAGGTGAAAAGCAAAGAAGGCACACTTGTTCCCGTAAGCACATTTCAGTTTTCCTGCCTGGTTTCTCACAGGGAAAGAACTTAGGTCCCATGATATATCTTTTAGATGGAGGAGAATGCACCCAGTTAAAATTTAATGATATCATGCACATATGTATAGGAGAGTAATGATGGTTTATTTTAACGTCTTTATCTTAAAGTCTATCTCAGTATAGATTTTTAGAAAGTAGTTTATGACTGAGGGAAAGGAATGCAGCTGAAGCAATGAGCTGCTAAAAGAGATATTCCTGATGTGTGTGTGTGTATGATTGTGTATGTGCTTTTGTGTGTGTATTTATGTGTCTCTGTGTGGGTGTGTGTGTGGGTGTCTGAGTTTGACAATTTTATAAATATTTTGCAAAATGAAAAGTTTAGAAACACAACTTAACCAATAAATGATTTGGTAAAAATCAAAGTGACACAAGGTACCCAGGAGTTTACCCAAAAATAAACTCACTCTGACTGCAAGTGACGAGGCAAAGAATGTTGGAACTGAATGCTGAATTGGTCATAATTAAATCTAATTCTAAATTAATGTAAAAGCAGGATCTATTTCCTATTTTTGAGAAAAACAAGCTCCCACCAAATAAACCAGCCCTTTCTAATCTTTGGTCTGATCCTTGGCACCATACATTGAAAATTTGGTCAAAACTTGGCATGTAATTTGTTGAGAAGAATTAAAGGATGACTGTAATCTTTAAAGCCTGATAAGGTAAAGAAGTTCCATTCTGTTATCCACCAATAGATTAGGGAAGAGAAGAAATGAAAAACCTCTGTGAAAAGTCACATCCTTACTAAATCACGACTGTCCTAGTGGCTCACTCGTTCTCGGGTGATGCAGTGTGTGTGGGTGGTTGTAAATGCACTGTTGTGTGTTTGCAGAGCTAGCCCTCCAAGACACACTGCCACCTGAAGGAATTGTTATGCCTCAGAATAACTCCATGTTGTGTGTTGTGCTGTGAAAGTCTATTGCCATTTCTCGGTTTCTGGATAGAAGTCCTCCTGGCAGAGATTGCTGCCACTCATCGTCTCCCGGGATGACCGATGCCCTTCTTAGTAACAGTGTTCCATTTCTAAATATTTCATGCTGATTTGTTCCCATGTGAAAACAATATGTGGTTGTTTATATGTAAAAATAATACAAAGAGATCCCATGTGGCCCTTATTCAGGTTCCCCCAATGGTCTTATCTTGCAAAGTTAAAAGATCACAATGAGAATGATGATGATGATGCTCTCCATCAATCCTGTGATGTTTCGCAGGTTTACCTGTACTCATTTGTGTGTGCGTGTGCGTTTATTTGTATACAATTTGATCGCATGCGTGGGGTTGTGTGTACACCACCCCAGACAAAACACAGTTCCATCACCCGAAGAACCGCTCATGAGACATTTTTATAGCCAGCCCCACCCCCGTAACCCATGGCAAGCCTTCATGCAGGTCCCTTGTATTCCCTCCTTTATTTATCTGTACTTCTGTCATCACTTTGCATGGCTGTATCCTCATCATCAATTTTCATTTATCTGCAGTCCTAGCGAGACTGTAAACTCCGTGTTGACCCTGTATTTCCAGCTTCTTCCATATTGCATGGCTTAAGGTAGGTGATCAATAGCATTTATTGACCGACTGATGGATTCCAAGGGAAAATGAAATAAACAAGGTGTGGTGGAGGGAGCCTTGGCCAGGAAATGAGTGATTTGGGGGAGGCCTGGATTCCAGTGTTAGCCCTGTAGTGAAATGCTTGATTTGCAGAGCTCAGTCAACCCTTGTAGAAAACGAGGCAGAACGGGCCTCGAAGTAGTGCTTTTTCAGTAAACGTCCTGTGCAGGAAGTGGAACCTGTCGGGCTCTGGGGTTACCACCAGCTGGGTTGTAGCATACGCACCGTGGAAGCTGGGGAGCCTGAAGCCGCAGCCATGCCTCTCTCTGGGAGACCATGCTCAGACTTTAACTGTGGCGCTAGAACCGAGCCTGAAGACAAAACTGGCCTATCACTGAGCAGCCGAAGGGAATTTTGTTAACAATTCACATAGCTGATTTTGCGCATAATCATGGTTCATGGTCTATCTCCCCCGCCCCTTGGAGAGTTAGAAATTGCAGGGTGGTGCGCTGTGACTTGGGTCAACTACTTGGAGTGCTTTCCCCATGACACTACACTTCTGTGTTCATAGTTTAAAAACAGATGATCTATAAAGTTGTAGGTATGAAACCCTTTCACAGATAAAAGCCAAACACAAGAGGGTGGGACACTTAGAGCAATGGGAGCAACCTGAGTAAGAAGGAATCAGAGCCAACAGGGAAAGCAGGTGTTTGTCTAGCGGTGTGAACTCTTGTTAATCAGCCACATAGGCAGACGTCTATTTGCCAGGATCGGTGTGGGCAAAGTGCCCTGGTAACTTACAGTGAACAACCTTGTATCCTTTTGTACAATAAAAATGTGATTTCTTTAATTTCAGGAGGATAAAGTATTAGGGGAAGTTTTTATATTTTAAATAAAATATAAACCCAAAATAAACATGAGTATTTTGTACCCATGCCAAAGTCACGCAGGAATAGCAAGGTTGCTAAAAATCTATCGGGGTGATAGAAAAGAGTACTTTGCATGGGAAGAGGGTAGATTTACACTGTATCTTTGGCTTGCTTATAGAATGTGTATGTTATCTTGCCTGGGTCACTGAATCTTTCCCTTTTGCTGGATTGCTTTGCAAGAACATTTAACCTTTCTCTGTCTAATTTGCTAGTTTTAGGAATAGAGATGATAGCACTTGATACTACTTCCAGGAAACATGAGAGGTTAAATCAGAGAGACTCTGAAATACTGATCTCTCCACACCTTAAAGAAAACCCAAATACTATCCATCTCATGTTTTTGTAATTCCCTACAGTGAAGCTACATTGTTGATTTCTTTCTTAAACAATACTTCAGAAATACTTAAATTATAATACCACTCCCTTGTGGAAAAAAAATGACAAGAGTTCCAAGATATTAATTACATGGGAAAAATAACTTCATATTCATAGACCAAAGGAATTGTTATAATTTTTCTAAATATGTTCATTTTAGAAAATGTAAGGTCTATGGCATGCCTTAAAATTAATGCTTAAAGTGAATTTTGACATTTAACAGTTGAATTAAAATAAAATATAGTGAGCTAAAGAGTATCGAGGGATATGTTAATATTAGTAATAACCAAATTCAGTAATGTGGCTAGATGAGAATAACATAGAAATTCAACAAATCAACGAGGAAAAGACAAGCAACTCAATAGCAAGTTGGAAAAAGTGCAGGCAGTTCATGAAAGAAAAATAATTGGTCGAAAATAGAAAATATATTTAATCTCATCATAATCAAAGAAATAGGTAATATAACCAAAATTAAATCACTTTTAAAATCAAGCAGCTGGCAAAATAAAAAAAGGTGGATGATACTAGCCTTCATAAAGGTGGGCTGGCATCATTTCTCAAAAGATAAAATGCCTTCCAACCTGGAAGGTCACCTTTAAGGAATTTCTCCTGTAGAGGTTCTTCCCAAAGTGCACACAAGCCTGAGGGCGAGCCTGTGTAGTGCAACAGCGTTTGAAGAAGTGAAAGATCAGAAATTAACCAAATGCCCGGCGATCAGGAAGTGATAGATTAGCTTACCAAGCATATGTATGGCCATGAAGATGAGCACTGTATGATCACATTAATCTCGAAGTCAGCATTAATCAAAAAATCAACTTGAACGACAGAATCGTAACATACAATGTGATTCTAGTTATATATTAAAAATGACTTTTGTACAAACATCTGAGTAGCCACACAAGTGCATATAAATGTAAATGCATAGAAAAACAGCTGGGATAATAAACACCAAACTAGTCACTGCTCTTCCTCTCAGAGGGAGAAATGGGACATGACATTGGGTCAGGGTAGAGGTGGTTGCAAAAGGCATGTTTATCTTTTTTTTAAATCACGCTACAGCCATATTTATAAAAAATATTTTTAAACATGGGTGGCATCATGGACTAATTGTGTCATTAACAAACAAAAGAAAGCTACATTAGTCCAGTTGATGATAGAATGTGTAAAGCTTGTAATAACAGTAATGAGAACCTAAAGGAAAACAAAACAACCAAATATTTCCTCATCACTTGACCTGGTAAGTTGCCTCCCTTGTGGGAGATCAGCCCTTAGTTGTATCTAAATTTGCTAACTGGTTTATAAACAAAATTGGGGTAATTGTTTCAATTTAGTCAAAGAACCATATGCTTCCCCACTGCATTTCTAATAGAAACCAGTTAAAAGAATTTAATCTTTAAAATGTGATGAAAAGCAAATTATTTGTGTATATAAATGAATGATTATAAACCAACTTTTAAATTACTTATTTATCTAAAATGACCTCAAGAATTATTAAGAAACTGGCAACAGAGTTAATGGGAAAATCATTAATTCACCACAACTGGAAAATTCTATTGTCATTATAGAAAATAAGGATTATAACATAAAAACAATGGCATGTTTCTCCCATTTGGGGGTTTCAATATCATGAATGGAGAAAAAATTTAAACACATTTTCTTTTAAACTTATTTTGTATCTGAATCTGCCAAAGACACTCTTCATTATCAAATTTAATCTGGCCAGGATTTCATATGGAATGGTCAGCTACATTTCTAATTCGACCGAAGGATTAATATCAGTTACTGCTGTGAGGTGACTGTGAATACCAGTCTGCCCACATGGTTCCACTCTATTAAAGACCTAGAATAATTTTTATAGTAGAGTGATATAATAGGTTGGTACCTATGGACCATTAACAAATAAATGGAGTATAGCAGTCATAAAAATATGTGGTAGTCTACATGTTCAGGAACTTCGGTGACCCAAAATGGTTTTGGTAATCACCAGGTTTGCTGGGAGTCCAGTGTGTATGTAAGTGTATGTATGCACATACACTTGTATATATATGTGTGTATATATGTGTGTTAGCAAATACATGTTCACGTATATATGCTCATATCTGTGTGTGTGTATGTGTGTGTATGTATGCTGTTATTGCCATTTTATGGGTTATTGGGAGCCTATATGTCTATGCATAGAATATAGTTTAGCTGCTAGATTAAAAAGAACCCTCTAAGGGTGACCAGCCATCCTGGTCTGCCAAGAATAATTTCTAGGATGTGGACTTTTCTGAAGTCCCTGGAAAACCAGGATGGTTGGTCATCCGAGCCCTCCCTGGCCTTTTTTTTTTTTTTTTTAACCTATGCTACCCGCTTAAGGTCATTCTTCCTGCTCTTAAACGTTTGACAGAAGAGGTTTGTGTCATCCCATTATGAGCATCAACTCTATAACGCTCTTCATTTTGCCCAGATACTCCTATGTTGGACACCGCACACAAACAGTAAAATTGTGGCAGATATTATAAAGTGACTTGTCACTTTGATTTTCATGGTATATCGAAGTCACTTATGTACAATGGCATGATCTCGCCCAAGAGTGAGAGAGTGAGCCCAGGACTATGCCACTCAGTACAGCCCAGTCGTGTAGGTTTTGCCCTGATAATATTGGAAATATATGTGAGAGGGGAGCATCAACCCAGTCAGTTGTCTAAATGATATAGTTATATAAGCAGGTACTTATTTCTATCAAAATGTAAAATTTTAGCATAATGTAAAACTTCTGGTTTGCTGGGGTAAACACTTGTTTTCTGTGCCTATATCAAGTAACTTTTTGAGTGAATGTATTCAGGTGCCTGGGAGGCTGTCGGTTAAAACGGCTGCCTTCGGCTCAGGTCATGATCCCAGGGTCCTGGGATCGAGTCCTGAATCGGGCTTCCTGCTCAGTGGGGAGCCTGCTTCTCCCTCTCCCTCTGTCTGCTGCTTCCCCTGCTTGTGCTCTCTCTCTCTGGCAAATAAATAAATAAAATCTTAAAAAAAAAAAAGAAGTGGGGGCGCCTGGGTGGCTCAGTCGTTAAGCGTCTGCCTTCGGCTCAGGTCATGATCTCAGGGTCCTGGGATCGAGCCCCGCATCGGGCTCCCTGCTCCGCGGGAAGCCTGCTTCTCCCTCTCTCACTCCCCCTGCTTGTGTTCCCTCTCTCGCTGTGTCTCTCTCTGTCAAATAAATAAATAAAATCTTTAAAAAAAAAAAGTGAATGTATTCATCTGGGAAAATAGATCCCATGGAAGGGACTGTTATTTTGGTTTGATGTATAGTATAAGCATTATCTGAAAAAAAAACACTGCAGTTTTCATGCGTTCTTTATGATAACTTGCTTTATTTATTATAATCTTAGGTAGAAGCTTGTTCAATCTTATTTATTTATTCCTTAATGTGACTGCTAAGCATGTAAGTAAATAAAGAAATAAATTAATAAATGTGTTTTGTTGTTAGGTCACATTATTAGTGCATCGAAATAAATACTACTTTTTGTTTTATTTTAAAATTCATTTATAAAATGCAAAGTTAGATCTGACACAGTGAGTACAAAATGAGGTAAGTGCAATGTAATGTTGAACGCTGGGGAGCATTAATCTGGGTTTCAGAAGTTAATGATCTAGCTGTCGACAAATGATCCCAGAAATGCTTTGCAAAGATACATGTGACCTAAATAGATTTTCATGCCCGGATACTTTGTTGAAATGGAGAGGAAAAAAAGGAAAGTCATATGCCTATAAAATGTGCCTTGAAATTTCCACTTTGAAGTTGCAATAGTCAAGCTATTTGTCCTCTGATGTATTTATTACTTTTTGTTAAATAATAGGGGATTTATTTACTCTAGTAACTGCAAATCTAGAAGTAGTACAGTCTCTGAGCTCAACTTAATCCAGTGGTTCGTGCCCTGTTCTCTATATTTTGTCATTTTCTTAGCTATGACCCCTCTATATGTTGACTCAAGGACATCCTGTTGCTTTCCCTTCATTCTGGATTCCCTCTTTTGATTCCCTTGAAACTTCTAGCCCTGGTTCTCAACATTGACTTTTACTATCTGACCACAAATCGTTCATTGTTGCTTTGTCCTCTTTCTTCCAGTCTCTGTGTGTGTTTGTTTTGCAAACTTCCTTTCGTGGCTTCCTGATGGAAACTTTTTGCACAATGTGGGTTAGAATCCAATTATCTTGCTATGATGATCTCTGAGAGAGGGTTTTACAGGATTACAGGCTTGGTATTTGGAAAGGGACTAAATGATATCTATCCCAAGTCTTGGGGCTCTAAGTTCCTCTATAAAATGATCATCTATAGATTTTGGGTACTTGCCCTTTATCTGATAAGACATTTGTAGATATCTTCTCCCATTCCATAGGTTGCCTTTTAGTTTTGTTGACTGTTAAGGAGAGCACTTGATGTGATGAGCATTGGGTGTTGTAGGCAATTGATGAATCACTGAACTCTATCTATGAAACTAATAATAAAAAAAAAAGGATCATCTGGTTTCTGCCTAAATCCTTTTAAAGATAGAGAGCTCAGGGACCTTTCTGCCTCAGAGAGCTTTCCTATGAGCTCTTCTTTCACCTTTAAACTGAAAGTTAACTCCATGAAAGTAGCATCTGGTAATTTTAATTTAGTATTACGGAACCACACATCCTGTTTCACCATGAACATCCTTCAATATTGAAAAACAACTTAGAGTTCTTTTGCTCTCTGTGCCTTGATTCCACAATCTATTCATAAATATATTTCCTTTTATAGATCATTATCATTCTGGTCCCCTTGTTTTTGGATGCTTTTCACTTTGTCAGTATAGGGTAAGAATTTAACACAATACTCTTTGCTCTTTGTGTGGGGTCATCAGTGCAGAATAAATCTATAGTATTATCTCATCCTGGTGACATCCTCTTCTCCAAGAGCGCCATCAGCTAGCATCTTGGTGTCCATATCATCCTAACGGATCACATCAAGCTTACATAATTAGCTGCAGATAAATCACACCTCAGGTAGTTACACAGCTGGGTTTTAGACTTACAAAAGGACTTTGTATGTATCCTAATTAAATTTCACCATGGTAGATTTGACCAATCGTTCAAGCTAATTATGATCTTTGACTCAGAGGCTATTAGCTCTCTCTTTAGCTGGAGGAATGACACATGGCAACATGAAACATTTTGGTTTACCTTGAATTTCAAATGCTTTGGGAGGCAATGGGAGTGGGATTTTGCACTGTAAAACCAAAACAAACAGAAACAATGTCCGTAAGTCTTACGTGAAACACTGATTTAGTACCCTAAAGTTAAAAAATAAAAACCTAAAATAAAAAGTAACACTCAATTTTAATTCATTAGAAACTATTAAATTATCATTTAATTTCTGTAGATTTTGCCTAAGATCCAAACCAGATCATCTTTGCAGTCATTTGCTGTTGTCCAAAATGATATGCCAGGTTGTTTCACAAAAGTATATACTAACAGGAAGCAAATCATCTTACTCAAAAACTACTCCAGTTCAATATGCACTAGATTAGACTCATTTAAATATTACTGTGTATGTATGTGTATATGTTATATACATATAATAAATATAAGCTGTGACCTTTACTATTGATTGCTACTAAATTGTATTTCCCTTTGAAAAGGAGGTCTGTAACTTGCTAAATGCATCCAGCAAAGCCTAAGTTACTTAGAGCTGAAATTTTCCCTTACTCCAATCCTGATAGAAGAAAGACTCTCAGAGCTGATAGGGAAGGGTCTTTATAATGTTTCATTACCCCTCACCCTTGCCATCCCTGCAACACCCCAAAGGCAGTCTTTCTGCACAGTCATATCACTCAGCTGCTAAGGTTCGTCTGCAGAGACGGCTGCCCACGCCTCTGGCTACCTCAGGGCATCAAGTGGTGGGAAATAGGTCACTGGCCTCTTCACAGATGGGAGAATTCCCTGATGCAGTTTCTCAAGATCAAAGAGAAAAACCCATCTCAGTCTGCTCTGAGGCTCTTTATAACTATCCCAGTGGTTTTTACCAGAGCATATGAGATTAAATCTAAATTAAAAAGAAAAATGTGGGAAGGATGATTTTGAAGTCTCATGAGTGCTCATGATAGCTCTTTTACACACTGGCATTTTCTCCAAACATTAAGCATATGTTAGATGCATCAGGTATTCTAAATTTCCTATCATTAGTGAAACGATCTTGTGCTCCGTGAGAGGTGAGGTCTTGGCTGCCTTATTACTGCCATACCCAGTTGTGCCGGGGTGGGGGGGGGGGAGGAGACTAGTCAGTGGTCAACAACCGAGTCAAGGGATATGCATGAGTGTATGTATCTAAGTTTATTATACATTTTGCTGATATAAAGGATGCATAGCACACAATTTACAAGACAGAAATATGCAATACTCTTTGCTGTAAATTCTTTTTAGCCAATTGATTCTCACAGAATGTTTTTGCTTATTTTTGCAAACTCTTCTATAAGTAGCCAAACTATGGTTGCACCTGCCAAAAGTGTGTATTCCCAAATTGAATGTTGGTTGATACTTTTAGCTATATTAACCATGAGAAGAAAGTGATGTTGTAAGAAATGTATTAAAGCTCCACTCATTTGTCAATGTCATGATGAGAGCAACTTCCTTTCTGGATCGGATATCTTTTGAACACTGGAAGCATATTTCCTCAACTTTTATGCTACTTACAATGTGACCGTTACATACATGAAGCACTTTTAAGTTTAGTTTGATTGAAATATTTTCTTCATCACTTTCTTAGGACTAGACAATGAATACAACAATGAATCAAGCTGGATTTATATTGCTTACCTATTTCTGTGCTGTAAAATTCCATCACGCTGATCTCAAGGTACAATGTGACATCCCTGAATACAGAGTTGAAAAGAGATACACAATAACACTTTGCACTTTGTAGTATCTCCCCGCCCCTCCCGCCCCCCTCCCAAACAGATGGGAGGCAAACAATCTCAAGCACAGATAACAGTAACATGCAGTACAATAAGAAGTGATACATTTTGAGCATATATTGTCTTTGAGACAATATATGAGTATATATTGTCTTTGAGAATATATTGAGTATATATTCTAATATAATTTATTTGACTGTAAATTTCTATAATTTCATTTTTAATAATGTCTGTTCTTGACAACTAGTTTGCAAAATCCCTAGAAATTTAACAGTGGGATTTCCCATCAATATGAACTGACTCCACGAATCATGGAATATCCTTGTGTGAGAAGCATATTTTCACACTGAACATACAGTGTCAGATAATGTTACTATTGCCTGTGCCAATATCTGATTTCTCAAATTTCTTAACATATTGATAATGTCTGCCTATATTAACAGGCCAGTAACTGGGTTGATCAGTTGATACGATTCTACTTTTTATTCGAAGGCACGGAAGAAAAGTGACTAAGAGGCAGACAAACTGAGTTTAAATCTTGGGTCTGCCACCTACTAGGGGGACATAACTAAGGAAATGACCCAGGATGCTTCACATTATAACATGGTGATAGTAGTAAGAACAACTTCACAGGATGTTGTAAGCATTAAATCAGAGGCTGTATATCATATATGAAATGAGCACTTAGTAAGAACTTGGAAAATGTTAATGATGGTCAATTTTGGATTTGTCCTTCCAAATGTTCGTTTAGCAGTTGAATTTCAAGGTCTATAAAATAGACTTGGTCATTTTTGCCTTTCTCAAACCTTGTAAGGATGTCAGCAAATGACTCAGTAAGGCTGTGAGTATTTCTGTGTCACTCAGAGAGTGAAAGGTTCATCCGTAGGTGAGTCTTACCTTGCTCAAGACCCACTGGAGACAGAGAAATTGAATGCTGACCCATCCTCTGATGTAATAGGAGTTTTTTCACTATTAAGAGATATTAAAACATAAAGGGATGAACAGAAAAACAAAAAGGAAAGATCTTTCCTGATGATAATGAATATAGATAAAAACTTTCTGCCAATAAAAGAAGGAAAGGCTAAAAGAGTTCACTGTGTTTTTTTGCCAATGTGCCACCATTCGGGGAGAGGATACACAATCTTTAAAAAATGTGTCTATTTTTCCTGCTTTGAAATCGGAATTGTGTGTCTATGAATGAAATAGATGTTTTCTGTGTACCTATAATCCTCCTCCTTGAGGGGTAGAAGATTGTATAGTATTTGTGAAATGCCTATAAATGAGAAAATTAAGAGAAATTAAACATGTCCTCAGTTGAGCAATCTTACCCTTTTAAAGAAATACACTAATACAGATAAACCAGTAAACTAATTTGGAAAAGATTAAGTAAATATAGATTGCCATAGGTCCAATGATATGTATTAACTACTACTGTGTCTTTTTCTTGAGTTAGTATAATTAAACTGGATGTTTTAGGGTGATCAGCCAATAGGCTAGTAATAACCAGAAAGTATTTGCTTGATTGAATTATACAAGAGTGAAATGTAATCTTTCAGAAATTCGAGACACATTAGGGAGGTGAAATTAGCAATAAGAATTTTTAGAAGTTCTGTCAGTGACAACCAGAAGATTAAAGGACAAGACTCACGGACGTGGGCTGTTGTATCACTTACTGTAGGCGGCATATTTACTTGAGGACAAGTGTTTTACAAATGGGAGTAGTGGCTATAGAGATCCCCATTCCTCACTCCGATAACGATTTTTTGGTTATAGTATTAGAAACTTTTATAAGCCTTTTTTATGACTTTGCTGCCCTCCGTTTATCCCCATCTCTGTCTTATAATGTGGACGCCTCTCCTCCAGCTCCTCAGTCAGTCCAATTTCTACTTAATGTTCAATACCCAGTGTAAGTCTCACTTCTCACAGGATGATTTTAGCGCTGTGTAAGGCTAATGATGTGAGTTTCTGATGGAACAACCTGAGTTCAGATTCCTGATTTTGTTACTCTGTACCTGTGTCCCCTTGACAAGCTAATCCTTTTATTTTATTTATTTTTATTTTTTTTATTTTTTTTATTCTTATGTTAATCCCCATACATTACATCATTAATTTTAGATGAAGTGTTCCATGATTCATTGTTTGTGCATAACACCCAGTGCTCCATGCAGAATGTGCCCTCCTCAATACCCACCACCAGGCTAACCCATCTTCCCACCCGACAAGCTAATCCTTTTGATCTCTGTTCTATAAAGTGAGATTGAAAGCATCTCCCTCACAGGACCGTGGTGGTGTTTAAATGGTCAGAACACGTCAAGTGCTCCACACTTTGCCTGTGTGAACTTGGCATTTAACGATTATTAACTCATCTTATTCTTGCCAAGCTCCTGTGTGGTTAGAGTTTAGATAAACACATTTAATGCTTATTGACTAAATATCTGTCATATTGAAGATATTATTGGAGGCACTTGGAATACAGACAGTGGTTTGTGCAAGACAGAGTCCTTGCCATCATCAAGCTTATATTCTAGTGGGAGAGACACACAATAAACAAGTGAGGACATGAATATACAATAGGATGACGCACGATGTAAGCTATGGAGCATACAGAGACAGTGCGGGACATTGAGAGGGAAGACTCCCCTGGAGAGCCGTCATTTGAGCAGGATACTGGATGACATATGAAGGTCCTGGAGAGGCAACGAGGAGGTGGGAGGAATTGCATGCACAAAGGTACTGAGTCAGGAACGCGCTGATATGCTCAGAAAGATGCACAAAGCCCTGGGTGGCCAGAGAGAATAATTCCGATAGCGACCGATTCAGTTATAGAAATTGGCAGGAGTCATGCTAAGGAACTAGTAGTGTTCTGTAAGTCGGTTTATAGACCATGCTGTGGAATTTATATTTTGAATGATATGATCTGATGACAGTATGTAAACAAGCATCAGAGATGCTAGGAACATAAACTCTGAGTTGAAAAGGGGTAGGAAGAGGGGGCTTCCCCTGCCTCCATGTGGAATTTAGGAACTAAGGTGGGTTTCTGCTGCTGTGGGTGGATTCCGAGGAGGGCATGGGAACATCCACAAGACAGTCCCAAGTGTGTCTGCCATCTGGAGATGCGCAAGCCATCAGTCACTTGGTGTCTCTTTTGATTTATGGGCAAATGAATTTCGGAACAACCTGCCGGGTGTCTAAGTTGTTGCTAAGTAGATGTGCTTCATTGTTCCAAAAACAAAGTTATCACTTGATAAATGGAGGTAATAATTCAGAAAGCATATGAGAAAGAAAAATAAAAGAAGGGAGAGAAAGGATGAGTACGAAAAGAGAGCAGAAAACATCATTTCGAAGTTCTTAGTAAATATGAATTGGTTCAAACCTGCCTTTAAAAATTCTAGGTACTGGTTATGAAAAGCTATACAATAATAGAATGAAGATATTTCCAGGAAATGAAAACCTACACATTCTAAACACCATTCTTTAATAGACACACACAATCTCACTTTTCTGTCAAAATCCAACCATGTAACTCCCCATTGAATGTGACAAGAAAAAGTCCCTCTTGGTAGCTGACCTCAGATAAATCAACACAGCCTTCCAGCCTACCTTAGCTTATACGATGTCAACACCCTGCCTTCTTTGGCTTTTCCATAATTAAATTCCAGAGCTCTCCTACCTGTACCTCACAGTTGTCTTGGAAGCCACCTCAAAGTTTGTGACCTCTTCCTGTGCTGCGGGGCCTGGGGCCGCGGCCCATTGGCTGTCCCTGCCAACAGGTGCTCCTCCCCTTCCCTGAGGGCACTTAGTTTGCCTTGGGGAAGGCTGCGAGTCCCACCCCCGCTGTCTGCAGAGTGCAATCTGGTGTTCCACTTCGACCAGCTTTCTGTCTTTTTAATTGAGACAAAACGAGCACTGTGTCTTATATTACTCTTTATTTCCATGACTTCATTTCTGATCAGCCAGAAATGTGACTTGCTTGGACTTCTGGGTTTGCTGCTTTCTGAACGGGCTCTGTCTAATGAGGTTGAAATGGAGGCATTCATTGGAGAACAAATTCAGCTGCACGATGTGCCCAGACTAATGAACAGTGGCACTTTGCATGTATCTATCCTCTGAAAACTATAGCACAAGATGATAGTGAAAATAAACAGGGGTAATATTCCTATCGCATGTCTCCCACATCTAATGTTACTACTGTCCACGGTGCCCTTATGGTCACAGGGGAGAGAAGATACGCCATCTTCCTCCTTCTGACATTCTCTTCTCCAGCTCCCTTAGTTTTTTGTTTGTTTTGTTGTTGTTGTTGTTGTTTTAGTATTTGAAAATTCTTGTTCCTACTGCTGAGGGTCATATTTTGAATTCTTTTTTCTGATATGAATATACTAAATACCTTTTTGTTTGGTTAACAACAGAAAATAGTTTTTAGCTCATCTCAATTATGTAAATATACTTTTCCTGTGGTATTTTCTCTTGGTAATATGTCTTTAAATAAATAGATGACTTTTTCTGATGTATAATCAGCATTACATGTGACTCAAATTTAGGGTCCTAGTGGTAGTGAAGAATTTATCTCATCCAGACTTCTGAACCCTAGCTGCACAGTAGTATTAACTAGGGAGCTTGGAAGAAAATGCCACCACCCCAGCTAGCCCCCAGAGAATCTGTTATAATTGTTCTGATTAGGAGACAAAGCATTATTCTATTTTAAAACTCCCCCAAGTGATACTAATAAGCATCCAGGGTTGAGAACTAGTGATTTATAACCAAAAGAATGCCCCTTACAGCAGGTGCGTGTTTATAAACTGATCGACTGATACACTTTTAGTTGGTCCATATGAAAATCAAGTGTTATGATGAAGTTAACACATATAATTCCTAAGCCAAAACTTATATGAAACAAAAACTTTTAGACAAAAGCCCAAGTACAACATGATTTATTAACAATATGTTTTTTAAAAGATTCTAGAAGGGAGGGAAGGAGAAGACCAAAGGACAGAAAAAGAAGGGAAAGCAGGGAGATGCTCAGGATACAGTGAAAGTTTAAAACTGATAGCATTCGCCTTTTCTGAATCTAAAGGTGAGAGCAAAACATTTGTACATGAAAAGCAGACGGGAAGGAGTCACTACCCTTCAGGATGTGTCTTGAGTACCTGAGCTAGTTTTACACAAAGCTATCCAACTTATAGCATGTGGCTCCCCAAAGTTGGTAGTTCTGTTAGAATAAGAGCATTAATTGGGGGCACCTGGGTGGCTCAGTCATTAAGTGTCTGCCTTCGGCTCAGGTCATGGTCCCAGGGTCCTGGGATCGAGCCCCGCATCGGGATCCCTGCTCCGCGGGGAGCCTGCTTCTCCTTCTCCCTCTGCTGCTCCCCCCTGCTCGTGCGCGCTCTCTTTCTCTCAAATAAATAAATAAAATCTTTTTTAAAAAGAGCATTAATTAAATAGATTCAGTCCTCCTGTGCAGTTTTACTTGTCTGAATTGTAAAGACCATTTGGGATGTGACTTTTTTTTCAGATAATCTTTTTTTTTTTTTTGCATTCTTCTATATTTATTCCCCAGTGAGAAGATTCTCAATGAACTCTATTTAATCTCGATTTCCTTGCCATAAATCATCACAATACACAAGTGTGTAAGCCTGTGACTGAAAATACAATTATCTCCCTATCACGTCTTTGTCAATAAAATCCCAAAAGATAAATTTTGCTTTGATAGTAATCTGAGTCATTTTCTGTCATTTTGTACAGGTGATATTAAATAAAAGTGGCAATCTTACTCTGAATAGACTGGAGACTAAGGAGAAGGATACAACTTCTAGAATCAGGAAATTTTCTGAGATGCTTTCAGACATGTTCCAACTTAACAATACGTTATTGCTGTTTTAAAAATACATGTTTTGCTTTAAAAATATATGTTTACATGTTCATGTAAACAAGGCACATTTCTGTGTTTTATATTTCTCATCTTTAATCAGCCTTCCAGAAATATTTTTTTAAATTTTTTTATTTGTTACAATGTCTCTATCCACATTAATGTGAACACCATTCACTTAGAAATTATCTGGTTTTGCACCCTATGTATCAAAGACTGTACATTACTCTGTACACTCAAATTTTCCATATTATCAAAATGTCCCACTGAACTCTAGAAAAATCCTTGTCCATTAGAACTTTCTGGAAAGATGAGAATGTTTATGTCTCAAATGGCTATCGGGGACTTGACATGTGGCTCGTACAACTAAAACAACTGTACTTTAAATTTTATTTAATTTTAATTAATTTAAATTTGAAATGCCGTATGTGGCCAGTGGCTGCCAAAGTGGATGATGAACTTCCAAAAAACAATTAGAAAAGTTAGACTTTATTAAGTTTTAGTGTTAGCTTTTCCTTAGGCTACAAGGGATTTTTCACATTTTGACTTGCTAAGTTCTGTGAGAATTTAAGCTTCTGAATAGTACTTTCAGTGGGTGTCTATAATACCTGAGAGTAAGCCATAATCAGTTGGATAACTAAACTAGCAAGACCTCAGCGGGAAATGATAGGTTGTAGCCTGAATGCTAAGTGTGGTATTCTTCTAACAGAGAGCACCTGGGTCTTGTACAGTAAAAGTTTTGCATAGAATTTCTTTCCAGATTCTGCAGAATACTTGGGTCTTTCTTCCTTTTAATGAATGTTCTTTTGTTTTCTGACAGGACCCTTTCCCTTCCCTTGTGAAGAGCCATATTCTTCTGCCTTCATGCCCTCTTTTTACCTTTACTGTTCCAAATAATTTTCCTCACCCATTCATTGTTGCTGCAGCAAAGTGGTGGGAATATTAATAATAATGTAAAGATACCTGGCAGGGTACTTTTCATCTGAGATGCTTGAAGTTCTCCTATCAATGTGAGTATCCCCCACGATGCTTGATAATTGTTAGCGATTTCTCCATTCCTTCCCACCTCCTCACTAAGCCATTCTTGTGCTAGACTTGAGCAAAATGTCCAGGTGTGACCTCTTCAGACACTGCATAATGATACACTGACTTCGATTCAGCGTGTTTCTGCTACAGAAGTCAGCCAGATTGAGCCCATGGAGGGACTTTGTGATTTGTTTCTACCTCTGTGAGTTCAAAATCCCTCAGTCATTTGAGATCCCTGTTTTCCCTCCCTCATAACTGATCTCATTCCATCATCATTACCTTTTGTTTGCTACATTGAATTTAGTCACTTCCTTTCAGTCAAAGTAACAAATATCCCCATGTCTCCCTGGAGAAGTAGAGAGTTCTTTCAAATATATGCAATTTAACGGCACATGAAACTTGTGGTCTTCGTATATAATATTCTTTTCTTTCCTACTGTTTGACGCAGCTCTTTTGTTTTTGCCTTAATATTAAACATCTTTTCACCAAGGATTTTTAAAAGTTGCTTTTATATTATGATTTATTTAAAAATAATCAAGTGTATTGTCTTTTTCTTCAATTGCTTTGATTGCTTATGCAAATCAAATTCATTCTGGGGTGTATGTATCATGAAGAACACTGACTATCCATGTCTGTCAAGATAATGCAAGTCAACAGATTTTGTCTGTCACCGTCTTCCCAAGAGTTTTATTTCAGTGGGTAACACTAGATAAAATTGAAAGATAAATGGATTCCTCATTCTTAATTCTTAAGAAACTTCCCCTGTTAATATCAAAGAAGAAAAAGGAATCACAGGCTTAAGAGTGACTTATATAATATTTTACCATTATGTGTCTCAACCAGTAGATTATGGGTGGCATTAATCTGGATTCACTGTAGCATTTCCAACTGTTTCCTTTTCCTCCTTCATGTTAATCCAAGGAGAAAAAAAGGCCAAACTAATTAAAAATTAAATTGGATGAGAAGAACTTATTTCCTGGCTAAGAAATGTTCAGTTGCAACTCTGAGTAAATTTTTACGGATGAGAAGTAAATCCTTATGAATAGGTCTCGTAATGGAAACACTAGAATTCTCAAATAAAAGTACTCTGGTGGAAACTGTCATAAATGTGTGCAAAGATTGTGTTGGAAATGTACTTTTTAATCCAGGGAGTTACCATTTAATTAGTTGTTTATAATGATTTGGGGAAATACTTTTGAAAGATGAAACTCTCTCCTTCCTTCTTTCCTACATCCAAACGTAAGCATGATGTTTGGCAATTTATCATAAAGAATGATCTCCAAAGTAGCGTTTTCTCCCAGAGCAAATGTAAACCATAATTTTCTTATGTTTAAATAGTCTTTGGTTTTCATATTTTTAGTGTCAAAAGACTCCAGCAAAACCATCTGAATAGGGAAATGTTTTTTTATCAGACTTTACAATCTTCAGCAGATACTCGTGAGGCATCAAAATATATAAATATGGTTGAACAGTCTTTTTGAAAGATATATCTCTTACCTCATGAGAATTCTGTGTGACTTCTCACCCTGCTCTGAAAAACAAAACAAAGACTTTTAAAAAACAACTTGATCTTTGAAAGAGAGCAAAGATGAAAGAATAAAAAATATTCTACATTCGCTAACAGGATTTCAAGCATTAGCATTTGATATTCAAGCAGGATACTAACTCTCCCTGTTCTGATTCTTTAAAAAGAAATTTGTTAAATATAATACATTAGAATTTAATGTATAATGTAAAAAAAAAAAAATAGCCCTCTGGTGCGGACTGAAGGTAAACCAGAGAAGCTGGGTCTTGAAGAGGGAAGACAATGATTTTTGTCTTTGTGGCTGTGTAAGGAATTCTTGCACCTGAAAATCTGCAAGAAAAATATCCCATACCATGTGAAGCATGTCTTGGCATGAATTTTTAAAAATGCACAGATGCAGAGTGTGCAAATGCTGAGGGTTTCCGAGCAGTGGGATGCTGTTTTTTGTACAGACTGAGATAGACGCCCCGGGTGGAGGGAGGGACACTCTCAAGAGCAGCAAAAGCGGAATTGCGGAGGGAGGAGATGCCAGTCTGGGGGGCAGGTTGCCGCGGCTGTCTCCCATGAGCTGAGTTCAAGGGTGAGGTGAAACTTGCTCCCCCAGAAGGAAATGCCCAGGCTCCATTCAGGATATGGAGTCAGGCCTCAGGAGCAGGACAGCATCGGCATAGACGTTTGGCTTTGGGAATCATCCACACTTAAGCAACGAATCTCCGGGTTGGGGGAGGGACTTAATTTAGGCTGAATGTCCAGGAAAGAATTCTTTTATTTTAAAATTTTTGAGAAGGGATTATATTGGGAGAAAAATATTGAAAATATGACTTCTTCCTGCATGGTTGATAGGCAAACAGGTTTTTTTCTATTTGATGTGGTTTCAGTCCCTTTTGGAAAACATTTCTAGGAAAAAAAGATGCGAAGGAGAAAATCAGCAAAATGAGTATAACAGTGTGTAAAATGACTAAAATGATCTTCTTTGGATTTATTCTATAGTAAGGAATAATTCCTAGACAAAATTATTATTAAACTGTACTGACTTGAAAGTCAGTTATTCCTTGGTGAGCAAAGATTGAACATGTCTTTCCTTTGACTTTATAACAATAGCTTACATTTGGAAATAGTTTCGTAATTCAGTAATTGCTTTCCCGTGTACTGCCCATATACTGTCTGTAGTATTTTCATTACAAGAACAGTATGAGGAGCAGGAAGATGTTACTTTCCTCCATGAGGACCTTGGGTCAACTTTGCAAACAGCACCTTTCAGATTCAAAGAAGGGAGAAATGAGAGACAAGCCTCCAAAGATATATAAGAACTAGATCATGCAAGTTCCCCAAAACACTGACAATGTTTAACTATTGACAAGAAGAATGTCATAGGAAAGAGCACATCTACCCATGAAGAAAAGCAAGTTAGTCATAGTAAGGCTAAAATTCATATTCACCTTTTTTTTTTTTTTTGTCTTTCAAAGGAAAAATGAGTCTATTCTGGTAAGATGCTAGGTCACTATGATAAAGCTCGTCCAGCATTTAAATAAATAAGTAGTGGATTTGGCGTGCATACACAACTCTTGAAAGTGACAGTACACACTCTGTTGATGGTGTGCTTCTTTGAATATGAGACCATCAGAAAATTACAAGAAGCCTCTTTTCCCCAGCAAAACCACTATAGCAATTAATATGTATTTTATCAACATCATAGCACTGTTCTGACTCAGGTTTCTGCCGTGTCATTATCCAGAGTCAATATGAACAATGGAGTAATTTATTGCAGGATTTGAAATGACGTCCTATTGAGGGAAAATTCTATAGCATATCTTGCCACAGAGTGATGGCCCAGATTGTTGCAAAGTCCTTGACGTGCCTTTTAAGGATGAGTCCAATACACAGGGCAACTTCCCTGTAGGGCCGCAAGGCTAGCCTGATTTCTGTGACTTCTGAAGCTTTTGGCGCTGCTTTGTCTGTATTTTTCCTCAGTGACTGGAATAGTGAGGGAGAGGAGGAGAGAGGATAAATGAGAAGTACCTTCAACCACACAGCTTTTCTTTGGCAACATTGAATGACTCACAGAACCCACAGCGTGGGAATCAAATGGAGATATCACATCTTTCTCTCTCTTCCAGCTGCCTCCCAGAGGCACAACAGAGAATATCCTTCAGTTTGCTCCTCCCTGACCGTCAGTCCTGCTTACACATATAGCACTGGCTGTTCATCTAATGCTGTAGGGAAAAGAAATAAAAATCCAGCTTCAAAAGAAATAAGGAGACTGGAAAGGGAGGTAGCATGAAATACCTGAAGGCCTTTCTCTAGCTCTTTCTATCCATACAGATGTGTGCATTCATTCATTTATCCACTGATTTCCTTAAAAAATGTTTAGTGAGTGTCTAGCATGTTCCAAGCATTATGTTTGATGCCAGCCAAAAAATGAGGACAGATATGGTCCTAGACTTATGCCTCAGTCCTATAGGCTCAGGATTTGGATGAGGATACACGGTCATCAAGTCCACGAAGACATAACAGCCCGGATTGTGACAAGAGCCACGCAGGAAACCCTCCGGGCTGTGACCGGGAACGATGGGGCTGAGGAGTGGGGCCGGGCCGAAGGCAGTCGAGTGGTCTGGGGGCTCTCTCTGAGGAAATGGAGATTAAGCAGAGATCTGAAGAGGGAGGAGGAAGAGAGGCAAAGCGGGGCAAGTGGCCTTCCAGCAGGGAAAACACAAAAGATGCCGAAAGAGCTTAGCCTGCAGACTCAGGGGAGGGACCCAGAACATAGCACAGAGCTACACGGTGGTCAGATCACTGCATGGTCTTGGAGGTGAGACCTCAGGAGTGATTGCCAGGGCAGTGAGAAGAGAGAGGGCAGTGAAGGCTTGAAAGCAGGGAGTGATGAGGTTTGGGTCAGGAGCCCTGCCCGCTGTGTGTGCAGATGGATGTCGCTGGGGCCAGAATGTAAGTGGTGGCCGAGGGGAGGGTGGCTTGCCTAAGGCTGGCAGTGGGAATGGTGGGAAGGAACAGCTTGGAGATAGTTCAGATGTTCCTTGCAGGTATGATTGATGACAGGTAAGAATAGCAGTCTATTTGCTGGCAGAGCCAAAGTTGGAATATGGTTGCGAGATCATCTGCCCAAGAAATTCAATTTATTTAGGAGACGACTCAGGGAGTTTATATAACGTGCGTACCTCTCACATCTAAAGAGTGACAGTCTCTAAACCAAGCCTTCTTACCGTGGTCTTTTTCCAACAACGCCGCCCTACAAAATGGATCTTCAGGTAAACAGAGAGACGCCAATACCGTGCACACGGCTATCTCTTGAATTATTTATGAGTTCTGTGTTAATTAATGTTGATCAATTAATTAAAATAAATGTAAATTAATTCAAAACAGATCATTCATGGCTTGTTCAAATATTATGAAAGAAAAGTAATTTACCACTAGCAAAGAAAATCACGATGCCCTTGATTCTGTACAGTACGTGGAAGAAAGCTCCTCGTGCCAAACGCAGCTCACTGTTGCTCCACGTTTCCATTCCGTTCCATCTTGCTGTCCGAGGCTGACAGCTCCCGCCGGGCACTCACCTGGAGCGGGGCAGGGAGGAGGAAGACGGAAGGACCTTCCCAGCAAGTGTCCGGCCAGCACAGTGAGGACAGTGGGCTGCATGCGGGAATGTGCTGAGAAAGCAGAGGAGGAGAGAGACCAGCTCCTTGCTTAGAGCCAGAAAGCCTTTGATCAAGGATCATTCACTGGTCCCACAAGACCCTCTTTGAAGAAATGTTTATATCCTCCTCTGAGCTGGGAGTGTCTGCCACGAAATGGACTCTTGAGGCCAACTTGAACTAATTTAAAAAGTTGGGTTGAGTGACTAAATGTTCCATTTGTCCAAGGGCTTCAAAAGTCAGAGGTTTTTCAAGAGTGGTGCTAATGGGAAGATGAGATTTCTCAGACCTCTGGAGTCAGCAGGCTCCCCCACGCGTGCCCATCAGGGAGCTTGGTTTGATTTGCTCCAGGGCTTCTGCCAGGGTCTCGGGGAGAGTCACAGGTGGGGCATCCCGCGTGGCAAGGAAGGGACCCGCTCTCGGCCAACCCGGCTAACTGATGCCCCTCAGCACTTCACTTTCAGGGATTTCACATTGCCGATCTCAGTACATGAAAAGCAGACGGGAAGGAGTCACTACCCTTCAGGATGTGTCTTGAGTACCTGAGCTAGTTTTACACAAAGCTATCCAACTTATAGCATGTGGCTCCCCAAAGTTGGTAGTTCTGTTAGAATAAGAGCATTAATTGGGGGCACCTGGGTGGCTCAGTCGGTGTAGCGTCTGCCTTCGGCTCAGGTCATGATCCCAGGGTCCTGGGAACGAGCCCCGCATCGGGCTCCCTGCTCAGTGGGGAGCCTGCTTCTCCTTCTCCCTCTGCTGCTCCCCCCTGCTCGTGCGCTCTCTCTTTCTCTCAAATAAATAAATAAAATCTTTTTTAAAAAGAGCATTAATCAAATAGATTCAACCCCTAGCATCCTCCTGTGGATGTCCCCGTTTGGCAGGCAAAGCAGCAGAATGTTAGAATCATTACATGACTTTTATAGGACCTGACATTCAGTAACAGTAAGGACATGTGTGCCAGCTTTGCACACACAATAAATAGACGCCTACTGCATGCCAGGCAGGGTGAAGGACTCTTCTTACGTTAGTCATGAAATCCTCACAACAGCCAACCAGCTGAGTCTCATTAATAGCACACTGCATGGGGAGAAACTGAGGCATGCACAGGCTCAGTAGCGTCCTTGTGGTTGCGGAGCTAGCAAGTGGCTCAGCCGGGAGCTGAAGAGAATCCATGTTCTTTTTTTTTTTTTTTTTAAGATTTATTTCTTTATTTTGAGAGAGCGAGAATGAGAGAGAGAGAGAGTGTACATGAGTGGGGGAGGGTCAGAGGGAGAAGCAGACTCCCCGCCGAGCAGGGAGCCCGATGTGGGACTCGATCCCGGGACTCTGGGATCATGACCTGAGCCGAAGGCAGTCGCTTAACCAACTGAGCCACCCAGGCGCCTGAGAATCCATGTTCTTATCCAGTAGGCTTCACTACACTTACTCAAACAGCAGGTAATTATTTCTAACCAGTATCTAGCGTTCCAGGTTTCTCCATGATCTCATCCCAGTGTGTAGGAGACACTGTCACTGTGGGGTGACCAGCCAGGACACCAATGGCGCTTTTCAGTTAGGGTGGTCTTCACGTCCCATGTGAGGTTATGATGACTATGTTTTGGCTGTGCGGACAGCATATTTCAATCAACCGTAGAATACCAGAGCTGGAAGAACATCGAGGCGGCAGGGGACATGTTAACTTTGATTTTGGTGCAAGCAGTTTAAGTTTAAACGGATTAAGCAATGTGTTTAAAATGGAGAGCAAGTACCAGGGACAGGAATCTGAGGTGCAAACCCAGGTGCTCTGACCTCTGACCCTGCTTTGTCTGATCCCACGCCCTCTAGCCTTGTGCTATACATAGGGAAAAAAACAAAAGGGAAATCAGAAGTGTTTGGTAAAATACCATGATCCTATAGAGGAGGGATGGTATTGGAGTAACATTATAGTGTAATTAAACTCTGAGGAAATCGGGTTGGCCCCAGAAAGGTACCCTGAAAACTTATTTTGCTACCATTTCTGTTGATTCTTAAGCTTCAAGGTAAAAGGTACATCAGATCTCCTTTTTTGCCGTAACAAATATACATTGTTGTAGTTTGTGTCCTCCCTGCAAGGATTCATAACAAAGCTGCCCATTGTTTAGAAATAAATATTCAGTTTCTGTATATAAACAGATTTTCTCTCTTACTGAGAGGATTATAACCTATAGCTCCACTCTTAGTCATAGATTATGTATTCATCACTAATTGAATGGATTTAGATTGATGGTTTTATATCTGGTGAAATAAAGGGCCATCTATGAAGAATTTGTGTGTGGAGCACAAGTCATGGTAGGTAAACAAGATGGGGGGGCGGGGGGGGCGGGGGGCATGGTGTCCTGGCGGTTCAGCAGCAGAGGAAGATTTGGGAAAGACAGAGTTTCTATTAACCATTCTGAGACATATTTCCTATGTTATGATGCCTTCCGACACTCCCTTTCCTTTTGCATTCAGTCTAAAAAAAATAGGTGAAGCAAAGGATATCTTTAGACAAAGCACTTCTTCTTTGAATAAAGTCTAAACACTTTAAATTCTGAAATTGTGTGCTAACCAAAAAAAAAAAAAAAGTCTGATTTATAGCCTCGCAGAATTCTTGAAAATGTGCTCTGACACAGAAACGGACACAGAAATTTCCACTTGGGCTGAGGTTGTTTTTTCGTGTATTTTCTAGAGAACATGGGATTGTTAAGAGCCCGGGTGGTCTCAGGAAAGAGCCCTTATCTTTGTAGATTTCAATCTCCTCCTGTGTAACGCAGATGGTAATAGATGAGCACTTACTAAATACGTTCCCTGAAGGGGTGAAGTCCTTTAATCTGACCATTATTATTGTTATCTCTGCTTTATAGGTGAGGGAAACTGGGAGAGAAATAAAGTAGCCTGTCCCAGGTCTTATCCGCAGTAAATGGTCCCCATGACCTGGGAACCAGGGAGGTCGGGCGCTCGGAAGCACAATCCACCAGCTCCTCGGAAGGTTGGGAGGAAGAACTGAAACAGTGTGTGGAAACACCCAGCCACATGCCTGGTTTCCTTATTGCTCATCCCAATATTTGAAAATAAGTATGACACTTGTCAGTAACCTGTTTGATGCCTATTTTCCTGTCATACTGTTAACATCATAAAGTTAGAGCACCATCCCCCTGCTGGGAGTGCAGTTGGAACCCAAGAAATAATTACTGTGTGAATGAATGGAAGTCTCATTATCTTGAAGTGGTTGTTTTAATATATTATTTAATTTCCACCTACTGCAGGCACTATTTCTATTCAATATTTTCATAGAGACCATTTGAAATGGTTTACTAGGGCTGCCATCACAAAGTACCACAGACATGGTGGGTGAAACGACAGAAATTTATTTTCTCATAGTTCTGGGAATCAGAAGTCCAAGATCAAGGTGTTGGCAGGGTCAGTGAGGCCTCGAGGGAGGCCTGTCCTCTCGACTTATAGCTGGCCACCTTCAGCTTCTGTCTTCGCACGGTCTTCCCTGTGTGTGTGTCTGTGTCCTAATTTCCTTGTCTCATAAGGACACCAGTCATAATGGATTCCTACCCTATTGACCTCATTTTAACTTAATTACCGCTTTACAGGCCTCTCTCCAAATACAGTCACATTCTGAGGTACTGAGGGTCACGGCTTCAGCATATGGATTTGGGGGGAGACACATTCAGCCCGTAAAACCATTAACGCTTCATTTCAATTTAGAGTGACTCCTAAGTTACATTTCTAGCAACAAAAGTTAACCAGATTTGCCTTAACAGAGCTCTCAAATTCAGAAACTTAGAACTCTCCTGACTCCTTTGGCCGCCATGATGCCTGCCTCCCGGACATCTGCTCATGAACATTCTCCCCAGGGCGCTTTCCTCTGGCTTCATGAGGAATTTGTTCCTGAAGTCCTCTGCTACTGTTCTTTCCCCTCATTCTTCCTGGGAAAACACATACGTCTGTGTATGTCAACAGCTCCCGGATTTGTATCTTAAACCCCAGTCTCTCTCCTGAGCTCTAGAATAGTGTGTCCAACTGTTCATTATCTCTGTTCATCCAACGTGTCTTACTAAACTCATGGGCTTCCTCCCCAAATCAGCTTTTAATGCTCTCTTACAATAAATGTCACTAACTTATCCAAACCAGAAATTTGTTAAAGGTTGAATTGTATCTCCCCCCCACAAAATATATGTTGAAGTCCTAAGTACTTGTGAATGTGGCCTTATGTGGAAATAGGGATCTAATCAAGCTAAGACAAGGTCATTCGGGTGAGCCCTAAACCAATATGGCCAGCAGCCTTGGAAGAAGAGGAAGCTACCATGTGAGGACACAGACGTACCCAGAAAGCCATGTGATGACAGGCAGAGCATGGAGGGTGCAGATGCCAGTGACACCAGAAGCTGGGAGGGAGACGTGGAGTGTCTCCGTAGAGCCTTCCAGAGAGCATGACCCTGCCAACACCTCCGTCTTGGGCTTCAGTCTCCAGAGGTGTGAGAGAATGCATGTTGTTTGAAGCCCCCCAGTCTGTGGTCCTTTGTCACACTAGCCCCAGGGAACTGACACAATGCTCAATCTAAAATCATTTTTTCTCTGTCCTTTTGCCTTCTGCATTCAATCAATCCCTTTGTCCTCTATTATTTATCCTGCAAGTTCTCAAATGCATCTCCTCCTTCCGTTCCAACACCACTGTCCTAGCTCAGGTCTTCATGACTTCTCCTGAATATTGCATGTCCCTTGTTTCTCTTTCTATAATCTTGCCCCGTTTAAATCTGTCCTCTGTACAGCTGTTATCATAATCTACTAAAACATCTCTGTGTAAAGCTCCCCCTTTCTTAAAATCCTGTATTATTCTGTGGCTTATCTTCCAGTAGATGATAAAGTCCAAGTTTCTTGCAATGACTTACAAGGCCCCGTTTCTCTGATTGTTGGGTTTCATTCCCACTGCCTGCCCAGCAATTTACAAGAACAGCAAATTGCTGATATTCTGCCCACACAAAAGCACATCGGTCCATGACTCTCTATTGTTGCTCTTATACCATCTGTCTGGAAAGCCCTTTCCTTCTTGATTCCCTGAGCTAAAATCCACTCATCATCCCAGATTCAGCTCAGGATCAGTCCCCTGTGTAAAGGCACCTTGAACTTGCCCACATCTGGCCATATATGTTCCTACAGCTCTTTCTATTGCGATGTTGTCCCAGTCCCATCCCCCAGTGGACTGAGAGCTCCCTGTGGCCCGAGCCATTCTCACCCCCCTGCAGAGCTGACAGGGCTCAATGCAACTATGTGTACCCGAACCGTCTCCTTACCGGCGCACAAATAAAATAAAAAAATTATTTTATTTTTTAAGATTGTATTTATTTATTTGATAGAGAGAGAGAGAGTGAGAGAGGGAACACAAGCAGGGGGAGTGGGAGAGGGAGAAGCAGGCTTCCCGCGGAGCAGGGAGCCCGACGTGGGGCTCAATCCCAGGACCGACCCCGAGATCATGACCTGAGCCAAAGGCAGACGCTTAAGGACTGAGCCACCCAGGCGCCCCAAGCTGTCCATTTTAGAAAAAAGCCACGACACCCATGTCCTTCTCATCCCTCAAACAGCACTGACTGGGTGGACGCTACTGAAAGTGTCCATCACCTGATTCTGGTTGGAAGATGAGGTTTTAGGAGCTAAATGACTCGTCTAAGGCCACGAGGTTGGTAAGTGGTGATTTCAAGCCCTAGACATGTCACACGGCACCATCCTGTCTCTATGTTTTATAATTTTGACACTTGCAACAAATTACATTTACTTAACAGACAGTATCCCTCTTGTACGAAGTCCAGCTCCATCTGGAAAAGAAATCTTATTTTACACTATTAGCCTCGACTTTTTATAATCTTCCTGAATAGAGAGAATAAATTTGTCCACCCTGTGTATGTGTCTCCTATGGGAGATTTTACTCCCACATGTGTGTGTGTGGTGGGGGGGGGGGGGCTCCTGGATTTATATCTTAAACTCCATTTTCCCTCCAGAACTCTAGACCAGTGTGTCCAGCCGTCTTTTAGCTGTTTTTCTTCCAGTATGATACACATATATGTGTATATATATATATTTATTGTATATTGGTCGCATATATCATTATTTATGAATCATATGCATATCTTCTGGGGATATACTTGAGACAACCACAGCAATGTTAAGACAATGAATATTTCTAAATATTTTTATACTTTTCTTCATACTTAGAACTTTAACATTCTACATCCCCATAGTCTAAATGTGTGTTCTAGAACTCACTATCAACAGAGTTTAACTTTCTTTATACCTATCTCCACCTTTTATTATTAAATATTTCTAGTTCTGCAATTCCAAATTAATTGAGTTGCTAGTTGCTAGTTGAAATTACTATATTTTCTGTGTGTTTATAATACTTTCTCATAAAATAATCAAGGACAGAAAAATAATAGAGTGAGGAATATTATATAATATGTCCTAGGAATGTAATTGGTCAATTATATTGGTCTAATATAATTAAACCACTGGAGAGGAGATTTGCATTTATGTTCCACTAATTTGATGGGTAACGTTGAGAAACACACGCCTTCATGTCTGTGTTCCAGTTTTCAGAGTGAGAATATTCCTCCCCTAGGCTGGGAGTTTACGGTTCTGCTCTCTCTGGGCTGTGCCAGGTAGAGGAACCATCCTTTCCTTCTTCCACATCCTGGCAAGAGCCTCACACAGTATTGGACGAGACTGACCTCCAGTCAAATGCAGGTCCCCCGGAACATTTGAAATGCACTTCTCTGCAGAAAAAGTGGAGGCTTTCTGCTTTGCAAGCCTGAGAGACTGTGGTACTTCATTGGACCTTTATCCCCATCCCGTCCCCCTTCTCTGTGTCCTTCTGCAGACGGCACATCTGACATTAGACAAAATGCCGTGACCTGGTGCAAACCGCAGCACGAAACAGAGAACACCCAACAGTAGCAGGCCGTGGGGACTCCAGTCCTTGTCACCACCAGCCTTTCCGTTATCTCTGGCAGATGGGCTGGGGGCGGAGCTCCGAGGAGGAGGAGGAGGTAGCAGACGTGGGTACCGCAGTCATGTGCTCCCGAGCACGGTTAGGAGATAGTGAGTGATGAAATTCATGTATGAGTCATGTGCTTTTCTTTTGGAATATTTTCTCTTTGTAAAATGACATCATTCTGCATGATAATATTTACAAGTGTGGAAAACTCCTGCACATGCCTTCAAAATGTGGAAGACAGTAATAATAACTGATGCGTTTCAGAGAGGAGACCCACACTAAGTATTAAGTGAACCGAATAGAATAATATCAATCTCTATAATTCATGTAATTCTGTCACGATCCTTTGAAAAACATTTGATTAAAAGTGTTCTTGGAAGTGATGTTTCTTTGGATTATAAAAACATTACTTAGCACTGGGTGCAATGACTTTTTTTTAAAAGTCTGCTTCTAAAAACTCGGATTATTTTTATGTTACTGTTTAGGCAGCCAAAATTTTTGATAGGTGGAATTATTAGTAAATATATAACAACTAAGTACTCTCAGGGATCATTTGAATAATAGGAAGGTGGTACCCTTCATTAGTAAATATTACTTGTTTTATTGATTTGTAATAAGATTTCTAATAAGTTATAAAATGATTAATGGTATCGTGGTACATTAGTCCATTAAAGTAGTTAAAGTCAGAATTCTATAGAAAAAGAATGTGAAAAAGAAAAGGTGGCTGTTTGTGGAGAGTTTCGACCTTCCATTTCGGAGGAAGGCTGCATGGAGATAATTTGATGTGAGGATCATCAGGATGAAGGAAGTCGAGAGGAAGAGGAGAGGCTGTACTGTGGCTTGTTAGCATTCGAGAAAGCTAGAGCATTAGGACTGTCATATCATCAAGTCTGTCTGATGTCTAAGGAGGGGATTCGGGGTGTCAGTCAGTCAAGCGAATTACCAAAAATAGACATGTCATAGACCAGTTCTTAGGAATAACCATGTTGGAAGGCACTTCAAAAGTGTCAAGTCTGGGGCGCCTGGGTGGCTCAGTCGGTTAAGCGTCTGCCTTCGGCTCAGGTCATGATCTCCAGGGTCCTGGGATTGAGCCCCACATCGGGCTTTCTGCTCAGCCAGGAGCCTGCTTCTCCCTCTCCCACTCCTCCTGCTTGTGCTCTCTCTCTCTCTCTTTCAAACAAATAAATAAAATCTTTTAAAAAATTGTCAAGTAAAAGAGTAGCAAAGCTTTAATATCTTTTTTTTACTGAGTTCATACCTGGATACAGCAGTGGGGCCTCGGGGGAAGTCACCTGAGGTTGCTCTTGGCAAGGCCAAATAGCCCTTGGTGAAGGAGAACAGCTGATCTTGGAGGAGCCTGTTCTGCTCCTTTTCCACATGACCCAGTACGCTGCTGAGTGCAGGGTCGGCTGACAGAACCTCTCAGGCCTGCCGGGCTGCCTGTCCAGCCTGTCTTTGATGTTTGTAAAAATGGCATCCTCATTAAAGCGGAGAACACAGACTCCTGCCCTCTCAAGGACATGTTCCCCCCTTGTGAGAGGGTAATCAGGTCACGGTTAGCACAGACTCCCCGCACAGGTGGTGTTGGCTCGCGTCTCAAGACGCAGGCTCAGCCAGTCACCCGGTTTCCCTAGCAAGAGGGGGCTCACCAAGGCTCTGGGGAAAGTCCTCTTTGCCGTTTGATTTCAACCAGACGTAAATTTTCTTTGTTTAAAGATACAAGGAGCAAAGAGAGAGAGTGTTTGGGAGAGGATGTTGATTTATTGCTCTTGAAAAATGGAACATACAAAAATCTCCACTGAACTGTGCTGGTTCCATTTAAAATATAACATTGGCCCTAATATCTAACTTCTCATTGGAGACTTGGAGTCCTGGAAACCATAGTTGGTACGGTTGGAAAACTAAAGATTTTTCAGCAGTATTCTTCTTTATTTCTATTACTGTTCTATTTCTCATATAATTTTTACAATAATGCAGTAATTCGAATAGCAATGTAACAAAAGGAATGTAGTGATTGGACACAATAATAGTACTTATCATCTAGGACTCTTATTCTTTGTCATTTCATGAATATACTGTACATTTTCCTAATCAGGGTATTTTTGTTCATTTAGTTTGAGAACGAATAACAACTTTAAAAAGTGATTTGTTAGCTGTCTTATGCATACTTCATTAATTATACTCCTTCCAATTATGATTATTTGACTCACTTTTGCATTTGAAATAACTTTACAGTCAATTTTCCATTGACTTTAAAAAAGGCATGCATTTTTAAATAGCAAATAATTTTTAGATAAAGACTTTCAAGCAAAAAGACGCAGAAGAAAATTATTCTTTCCTTGGGTACATGGTGGGATGCAAAAGTCATTTGTAGAATGAAGGCTAGGTTTCTATAATTACATTTCAATAATAAAATATTTTTAAAGGTAAGGGGATAAAATTATTGTTCACTTCATTATTTGATCATTGATATTGGGAACAAATAGCACTTTGTGTGTTATTTAAATCTCTCCCTCCCTCTCTCTCTCTCTCTCTGGCCTTGCGTGGTAAATGTAGTTGTTCAGGCACTGAATTCAATTTGGCTGGTATTGATTGTTGTTCTGCTCTTCCTGCCTAAGATCTGCTTATGTAACATGCAGCAGAGCCAGACAGAAATACGCCTTCGTAACTCTGTAAGCAAACCACTGACGGGTATTTTTGTCCTTTTTTATGCTCCCAAATTTTGGCTGTGATTGTCTGTTGGGGATGTTTTCCACTCAGATATCTATTTCAATACCCAAAAAGGTCCTTTAACTCAAGCTCTCCTGAAGATCAAAGTGGGTTGAGGATGAGCCGAGCCACACTCTGGGCTGGGAAGGCTGCACCTGTGTGCCTTCTACGTGGTGGGTTGTTTTCAGATACAGCGAACTAGAGATGCTTCTTGTTTTAACTTGTGATCCTTTCTCCCTAGAAGAAGTTGATTCCACTCATTGGAGATGACTCTGAATCCCTGCCACTGTAGTCTTTGGCTTCTGTCCTGCCTTGGTCACTGTATCTCACCTCCCCCCCCGCCCCCCGGGGCCCATCCTGCCATGTCTCTTCCTGCTCCGTGCAATCTTAGGCTATGACTGTCTTTAGATTTGCATTGCTCAAATTTCAGAATTAAAGTACATCACTTTTCAACTTAACTATTTTCGTTGTTTTATTATCAATTCTCAATGGCATAGACCCAAAAAGCTTCCCTTTGAACTTAAAACAGTCTCCAAAAGAGAAGCAGTGTATTGAACAAGAAGAATGTGGATTCAGAAACTAGTCTCTTTGAGCTCCAAGTCTTGCTCCAATACCAACCACCTGTGTATGTGATCTTAGGCAGTTACTTAATTTCTCTGTGTCTCAATTCTTTCCCCTGTAAAGATGTAGCTATGACAGTACCTATTGCTTGGAGTTATTTGGAGGATGACATGAGTCTCCTCATAGCAAGTATCTAGAATGATAATTTAAAAGGAGCAAGTGCTCAAAAAATGTAGGCTCTTTCTATTGTCTGTTTTATTAGCTTTTCCAGGAGCTATGTACAAAATCTTTTTGCATGGGGTTTTAGCTCTCTGTCTCTCTGAGTGTTCTGCATCTAGCCCAAACAAGTGCCCTCATCATTTCAGCCTAGATCACTAGGGAAGTGAGGAACATTATTAAAATCATGAAATTTCCTACATTTTAAGTACACATCTAGCACGTGAGCCTATCAAATTGTAGATATTGTGAAGAAGAGCCCCTTTGTGTCTCTTCTGTAAGGATTATGGTTAGGACGATGCGTTCAGTTGATTTCAGGGTCTGTCATTTGTGCTAAGTGAAAGAGCATAGAAGCTTAGAGATGGAAGGTATCTGTGAGATCCCATCTTTGTTTCCCTGTTCTCCCACAGTTGAGCTATTTTGTACTCGCTATAATGTCGAAGATGAGGTAGATATCAAGATGACCACGCTTTGGGATAGCCTTTCCTTTACCGGATAGTCTCCCTGATTAGCTCCATTGTTCCCCTTATTTGGAACTCTCCGTTTGTTCATCTTCTGATGTGGATGCCAGGCACCGTGGTAGGAATAATAGGGCATGCCCTTCCCCACCTAATTACCTTGGCTTTATTTCCAAGGGCTTACGTAAATGGTGACTACGAAGGAGGAAATGACCATGATTTGTAGGACTGACGTCCTTGTCTCTCCATTCTTCCCAGACCTTATTTGTAAATGTTTAAATTTAGATCAAAGTGCTTGATCAAGCTTGCTCATTATAAGTGCCCCAACTTTCATAGCTGCCCCGACACACTTCTTTACACCCAGCCATTTTGAACTCTATTATTGGAAAATAAAAGGAAATAGATTAAAATTGTTTAAAACTGTTGGAACTACTTTCCCATGAAACATCAGAACTTCTCTGCTGCAAAGGATGCTGTCTGCAGTCACCAGTTAAGCATGACATTTAAAAGATTTTTGAAGGGCAGCTAATATTTTCAGTTCTCCTTCCTTTGACCTTGATGCCCTATCCCATGGTTCGGGGTTGCTCTTCAAATGCACAAATCCATTTAGTATTCAAAATTACAGAAATTAACAGTTCTCTTTTGAGGGCAAAGGAATTTTTGCACAGCTCAAAAACTGCTTTTTTGTGTATCATAGTCAGAAAGCCTTAACGAAGAGCTACCATTAAGACCAAATTGTAGTTGATTAATAGCAATGCTGAGAAGCAAAAAGGTGAAAAATACGGGGCATGCATTTTTGTGTGTGTGTGGAGCTCTTCCATGTAAAGGAAATTCTAATCTGAAATTAAGGCAACTTCCAATATGCACAATTCTTCACAACATAGGGGGGAAAACCACAGATTATATGAACCATTAAGAGAGCCACCATCTGGAAGACTTTACTCTCTAAGGAATTTTACCAACGTAACATTTAAAATCATTAATATTGTAGAAGACATTTGAGATAACATAGACAAAAATATGCAAATAAATGAGGAGATGTGAAGCTTTTTGTGTAAGGATTTGTATGTCATTTGTATGTGGATGGTCTTGTCCCTTCTTTACCCTGTCCTGGGCACACATTTGTATAAAACCTGTATTTGCCAATTTTCCATTCCAAATACATACTACTGAGCTTCCATTTGGTAATTTGCAAACCCGTGAATACACAGCCATCACTGGTTTGTTGACATCTAAGACACCCCCAGGATCCTTGTTCTCTACTGCCAGACCGTTTGGCTGGCTGGCTTTCTCTTTTACCTTCTCTTATCTGGCTCTTTCTTGGGTTTTCTTTCATTTTTCCATATCGTCTTCTTTGTATTCCTCACAATACCTGCTACACAGGCAATAAATATTTATTATCTTGAAGTTTGTAATTTTCCTACTTAATTCTACTGTTCCTTACATATTGAAGGGGGAAAAAAAAAAACCCAAAGAGAAGACAGGTGGTATGGAAGTAAATATAATAAGGCTAATATATTCACACAGAAGAATCTTAAAGGCTTTTCCACCCCAACAGGCAACAAAGGATAAAGTTGCTGACTTATTCTGTGCTTCTAATCCACATGCATAGATATGAAAATCTTTTTGAAATTCAAGGGCATATAGAGATGAAGGAGAGAAGATTTTGTGAGTATAGTTTTTCTTCATGTACAAAATCCAGAGTCTCTAGTTTATTAGATTGAACCATATGAACGTGCCCTTACTGCAGAGCAAAATACTTGAATATCAGGAATTTCTTACGGCTCAACCTCCTAAGATTAGCATATGCATGAAATAGTCATTTCAATTCAGAAGTGTTTCTGTCCATGAAGACAGACGTGGCATCTCCGTGTCAAGTTAACTGCACATAGTCAGCAGCGACTCACACACATTATGTCACGATAATTCTGATGGTCTTTCTTCTCAAGGGCAAAAGCATAGGCAAAAAGTCTTCTCGGTCATGTGGCCAATCTTCCATCACAGAACGGAACAGTGCTCCTTTGTGTTTCCTTCCTCCTCGCATACACTTGAAGCTTAGCGTGGAATCCGAGGCAAGAATAATCATTTTGCTGAGACAGCAATGAGAACATAAGTGAACCTGGAAAAGCCCTACCTGGCAAATGAGCTTTCTTGAGCTCTGGGAGACTTTAATTAATGTTAATGGAGAAACCTCCTTCAAAACCCAATTAAGCACTTAAATGTGTTCTTAATGATCTCTGCTCCCTGAGTCAGGGTGTAGAGAAGGGAATTGATTTAACACCGGGAATAAAAATATAAATGTTCATGGGTCCGCTGTGCTGCTTTTTCTGTGGAAGCTTTGCTTTCTCTTGGTAAACAGGCTTTCCTCCAGATTTCTCACGCACCCTGAATCTCCTGTCGACCCCTCGTCCCGCTCTCTTGAACCATGCCGTGCAAAGGTTAGCAGCTGAGCCAAAGGCATTCTTTGATGCATAATAACAGTTATATAAAGCACTTTTAAAATACAAACAGATTTTGAGTACCTAATTATGCTGCAGGTGTTGCTTGTCCCCCAGCGTGAGAAGTGATCCTCACACTCTATCACAGGGCTGACATAATGAAAACTCCCTGTCCTCAGAGAGAGAATGCCTTTCTCCAGCAGCCCTTTGTCCCCGTCATCATAATTGGTATTGATGTTAGATTAGCATGTATTTCCCATGATGTATTTCCTCATTAAATTTTTTAAAGTGAAATTCAAAATGAATTTGCTCACTTACATTGACTATTACTTCCAAATAGTTGAGTACCTGTGTTTAAAAGATGGCTAATATTTTATCTGACATATCTCTGACTCTCAAATAGTTTTATGCCAGAAGCTAAAGGCAAGACAATATTAGGAAATACTATAAAACATTCACATGACATAGCTTCTATGAAGCTGGTTGTCTTGAACCGTAGAAGATAATCAATTTTCAGAAGATAATCTTCATAATTAAAATGGAGGGTTTTTCAGGGAGACAAGAAGAAGCATCATCAACCAAGAGTTTCCAAAATCCTTCAACTTGTATATTACCCTTATATTACTCTCTGTGTTTATGTTGTTCCAAATAACAGTACAAATGACTCAAAAGGACCAGATTCTTTTTGACGTATGTTTGAGATGAACTTGACGACAGAGCGCATTGGATGGGTCAGGTCATTGCTTTGCCTCTCCAGCAGAAGTATACATTTAACTTCTAGGCCTCTTTTCCCTGTGGTGATGCAACACATTTTAATTGCCTGCTTTCCCTTACCTCCCTACTCTCCTGACACTGAGTTCTTCCCTCCCTTCTACCTCTTTGAGTTGCAGGATCTAAGATTATACAAGAGATGTTTAATGATTTGATTTCCCTGAAGACCATTTCAATAGAATTATAGGAGCTTCCTTCATAATTCCATGCTGCCTCATTACCTATATTATATGTGTTTTAAACAGACTATGATAGATTGGAGCTGCCATTAGCCTTCTTTGAGATTCACCTTCATGGATATCACTGTTTATCTAAATTAACCCAGAATACAAATTGATCAATAATGGTCCCATTCCTCTTACCAATGTATCTGGCATATGCTTCTCACATGATAGATACTCACAAATGTTGGTGGAAGGAGAAAGTCAGTAAAAAGATGCAACCCATTCTTCTACCAGGTGTGTTACACAGGGAGAGCTCACATTTTGAAATATGGGTCTTTGCCAACACATACCATTGGCAAATTCTTATTAGATTTGATTTTCCTTACATATATATGATTATTTTATCCTTCCTAAAATCCTATGAGGTTGGTATTACTCATGGAAGCTCAAGTGAATAAGCTAAGTGCAAATAAATGCACTTCTTTAACGTATACCAAGTAAAAATGCCATAGCTCATGTCTTCCTGTGGCTCTTTCTCGTGTGAAGGAATCTGTTTCTCCATTATGTATCCTTCTCCATTATATTGTCAATCTCCTCTTGTAAAACTGGCACATACGGGGGAGTGCGCGATTGTTTTAACCCTACCTACTTTCTTGTTGATCAAGACATGAAAATCACCAGTACTATGCAATCTTGAATAATGTAATAGAGATATTTCAGAAAAGCAGTTTGCTAGGATTTTAACTTAAGGATAATTACCAAGAATAGTTGATCAGAAGGTCTGAATTCATTCATAATCACTGTTTTGATGTTTAAAAGCCCTCTACAGATATGGTGTTTACCAAACACTTTCCTTAGGAGTTTTACACACCTTGTGTCTTGAACATCTTTAGGAGCTTGCAATAATCAAGCCCATTCAATAAATCTTCATAGATGAGCGAGGCTTAGTGCTAGACATGGAGAACGCTCTACATTTGTCAGAAAAAATGTCCTAATGGCAAGTCCAGTAGATGAAAAACTGCCTTAACACTATCATTGTCAAAGGAGAAATGAAGGCAATCACAAGGCAGGTATTATATGATTCCCAAGCAGTGAGAACTGCAGGATTTAGAGGCATCTGTAGTGGCCATCTGAGGGGTAACTGAGGATGGCCATGCTATTGCCTACAAAAAAATATTGGGGAGATTTGCACACACAAGTGAAGGTCTACGTAAAAGTACACAGTATCTGTTTTGCAAGATGGAAAATATGTGGAAAGGGATTTGGACTTTGACTGAAATAGGAAGAGAGCTGTTGCAGATGGATGGTTGCAGATGGAAAATTCAAGGAATTTTCCACACAGCTCTGATGATGTGTTGAGGTGCTCAGTCTATACTTCTATTTTGTAAAAAACAAAACAAAACAAAAAACAAAACTCCTGAAATGATAGAACACAAGAGTATCTACCTACAATATACATAGTGACAAATGAACCACATACTGGTGAACGGAAAATATCTCATCTTCACAGACGCCATGTAACAGAGCGGCTGGGTGGTAGGGTCTGAAAATAGTCTGGGTTTTAAATTCTGGCTCAGCCTGTTCGCTTTGGTCAGGGATTTAAACTTTCTGGGCCTCATTTTTCATACCCACAAGAAAAGGAGGTAGATGTTGCTATTTACCTCAGAGGATTGCTGTGAGGATCAAACGAGCTACGACCTGGAATATTTCTCCCAACTGTTTCTGGCACAGAGGAAACGCTGTGCGTTCGTGTCCACCATCTTTGCTTGGCTCAACCTGTCAACTTCCTTCTGCTCTTTCAGATTGACAGTGGTTATGAAAAGTCATGAAACGCATGCTAACATTTTTTATTTTTTTAATTGTTTTAAGATTTATTTATTTATTTGAGAGAGAGAGAGAGAGCACACACAGAGGGAGAGGGAGAAGCAGGCTCCCTGCTGAGCAGGGAGCCCAACGTGAGGCTCGATCCCAGGACCCTGAGATCATGACCTGAGCTGAAGGCAGATGATCAACCGACTGAGTCACTCAGGCGCCCTGGATGTTAACATTTTTTAGACTATAGGTCTAAGAAATACAAGAATCAGGATCTCATATTTTGTTACTCACCCACTTTATGCCACAGCTAATGAGAATCCTTGCTGAGTGGCTTCTTAACACAAGTATGATGTGAAAGAAACAGGCTACTGGCTAATTCTCACTATAAAAAAGCACTTCCCATCTAAATGTTTACACGTTCCAATAAATATGTAATTAACATTATTTTGCTCTTGGAATAGAAAATGGAAATGACATTTTCTAGCTGAATATGATTTTAAATCATGGAGAGTACTGTAAATTTTAATAAATAAAATCAGACTATATATATAAATTTCAATGAATAAAATCAAACTATATATATATATATATATTTATGAGAAAATATATGTTTTAGTTGCCTGGCACAGTGCCTCCCACATACTGAACTCAGGATTTTCTGATTTCTTCACGTGATAATATACATCTTCCCCAGAGTCTTCCCTCCAGTCTGTTCTCTGGGTGCTCAGTGACGTCAGCAGTGACATGGGTCTAACCCCCAGGCACTCACTGCGGTAAATCATTTTCCTTCTGGCTCACTGACCCTCAAGAGAACAACCTTTATGAAGTGTACTAAGCTCTGTAAAGATTCTTGGAGTCAGGTTCTACCCGGGGGAAAAATGTAAGGAGTGCTCATGGATGTGGAAAGTAAGGTTTTGGGTTTTCTTGTTTGGTTGGTTGTTGTTTTAACCTGTAAGGAACAGCTCAGCTCCAGTTCTAGCATAAGGGTAACAGGCTAGTGGTGTCTTCCCCCTTGATGTGGTAATAAAATTTGGCCCAATGTAAAGAAAATGTGTGTGTGTGTGTGTGTGTGTGTAGTGAAAGTATGAGAAGATGATGGTACTTTGATTTTATTTTTTAGTATCTCGATGTAATGAAGCCGGATGATAAGTTAACTTTGTTACTGGGGTTTCAGAATAGGTATTTTAAAATGTATTTTGGGGGCGCCTGAGTGGATCCGTTGGTGAAGTAGCTGACTCTTGATCTCAGCTCAGGTCTCCATCTCAGGGTCATTGAGTTCAAGCCCCGTGTTGGGGAAAAAAAAAAAGTATTCCATTTACACACTTGACTGTCCTCTCTCCACCCCCACCCCCACTGTTGGCGGCATTTACATTTTAAATGTCCCCTTGAATCTTCCCATTTTCATATTGCCTTGTTTGTTTTATTTTGTCTCCATTTGTTCTTGTTGTTTTCCACTGAGAATCACGAAGAGTATCAATTTATTTGTTACGGATTCTCTCACTTACATAGTGATAAACTTTTAAGAAGGCCTTATTTGGTTTTTATTTATGTGTTTATGTATTTTATTTTTTCAGTTGTCTTTTCTTAGTTTTAATGATGTCCCAGCTTTATATTTGGCAGCTCTTGTTTGGTTTTTAAACCAAACAATTAGGATTCGTGTATTAATCACATTTAAAAAAAATCATTATCAGTTCTAAGCCACAAAACTATCACTGCTGTTGATTTTAGAATGATCTTTAAGGGGCACCTGGGTGGCTCAGCCGGTGAAGGGTCTGCCTTCGGCTCAGGTCATGATCCCAGGGTCCTGGGATCGAGCCCCACTTCAGGCTCCCTGCTCAGCGGGGACCCTGCTTCTCCCTCTCCCACTCCCCCTGCTTGTGCCCTCTCTCTGTCAAATAAATAAATAAAATCTTAAAAAAGAAAGAAAGAAAGAAAATGATATTTAAGCCCTATTATTTGAAATTGAATAAAACCGATTTATTAAAAGACGAATAATTATTTTAGGGATTATAGCAGTCAGGACAGCAAAGCACTATAAAGAAGCCAACTGTTAGTTTTAAGCTTTCAGGCCTGTCAGGGACACAAACCTCATGAGCTGTTTACCAATCAGCCTTGCTTTGGGCTACAATATATAACTGATACTCAAATATGGAAGCATCATTTGTACATGCAATGATTTATATTTTATTGATTCATATGAACATGCATTCTCAACACAGAACAGTCTTCAAATTCAATATCTAGATGTTCTGATGTAAGTCTACATAATGATATGAAAAAGTACTTTCTTAATTTAATTTAGGCATATTCCAGTACAGTTACAGACTTTCTGTCAGGTTTTACTCTGAAGAGCTGCTCTCTTCATTCTGAACAATATATAATAATCACCTCTGCTCTGAGGCTGCGCCTTCCACTGTTACTAGCAATTTTATTATTATAATGAATTCCATTAATTACAGTTTTCAGTAGTAGTGAATACTGTATTGCCTGAAACAAGGCATTATTCTATATTACAAACATATTTCTGAGATGATGCTAAGCCCTGGGTAAAAGGAGCCCATAGCAGTAAGAGCGGCCAGCCTGCCTACTACTATACCATATCTGTATCTGTGGAGGTGGTGACAAAACGTCTTCTCGTCCTAGAGTCTTACGCTCCTAAGCACAGCATTTGCAGGGTGAGTGGAAAGGGTCTATTAGCCTATATTCATATTCTTGACTCTATGAATAGTATGGCTTATTTTTCTCCAAGACATACACAACATACTTGGAGAGCAGGAAATGCACTATATTTTACTAACCTACCAGATAAGACCGTGAAAGTATGGGACATAAGAACACCCGATTAAAAATTATCTTAGGAAATGTTTTAGGGAGGAATTAAAAAGTCCTACCTTTTAACCTGACTGCCTTAATTTGAATTATGAAGCCATTGTACCTGAGTGAATTTATTTCTATGTTACCCGAGACATCTTAACTTTACCATTCGAAGGCATGTGTTTTCTGATTTCTTAGACAACTACAGGATCTAAAATGTTAACAGAATACATCTTGCTTAATCTCAGTGTTTATTGAGGATCTGCGCAAACAGAAAAATTCAGGAAGAAAAATGTTTCCCTCTTCTGCTGTCCCCCCCAAATTGTTGAAGCAGTTAAGAATGCAAAAAAAAAAAAGGAGTTATTAACAATCTACTTTGATTAGACTCAACAAATTATTTAATTTTCACAGGATGCATGCCAATAAATGTAGTATTAGTTGCAGATTTAAGTCTTAGCAGCTAAGTCTGCTAAGTAATACCAATCAGAACAAAGAAATAGTAACTTTTACCACTATCAGGGCTAATTAAAGTCAGCAACATTATGGCTTATCCAGAATTGTATTTATTTATTTATTATTTTTTTAAAAGATTTTATTTATTTATTTGAGAGAGTCAGTGAGAGGGAGAGCACAAACAGGGTGGAGGGGCAGAGAGAGAGGGAGAAGCAGACTCCCCGCTGAGCAGGGAGCCCAATGTGGGGCTCAATCCTGGGACTCCAGGATCATGACCTGAACTGAAGGCAGATACTTAACCGACTGTGCCACCCAGGGGCCCCCCAAAATTGTATTTATTTGCCCAGCTTCTACTGCTTAGCCTCAAAAGAGCGCATCAGGAGAAATGCATGTCATTCAGTTTCTAGATTAGTAATAGTAATAATTAAGGTCAAGAAAATAAATTCTATTAAATAGAGCAGGAGGGCATCACTTCATTGGCTTCACATGCCCTTTGGGCTCACCTTCAACTTACATATGCATCAACTCATTCATCATTCAGGAAATAATAACCAAGTCCTGCCCAGGCTGGACCTCCCACTGATGGATTATTCATTGATGAATAATGAGGGTAGACCTTTTTTGATTTTATTTTTTTTCTAGTCAGTTAGATAAAATCCATTAAAATATGCTAGGGCAATTCAAGCAAATGCTCAGTTTAAATGTCTGGCCAACATAATTTCACAATTGACGTGACTTTTTCTAGTACTTAAAAAGTTTATAATTGCTTTTTTAACTAATTCAGGCTTCTCATAAGGGTATGTACACACCCAGGCCATTCACAAGATGATCCATTGGAACGTGACAGGAAAATAGTAAAATTCTACTCAGAGTTATCATCTAGCCCGGTCTTCGCAATCACTTATGTTTTCTGTCTGTTTTATAATATGCATATTATACAATGGTTCATGTGTATACTTTATAAATCAATATTTATGTAAGGGAAATATCCTAAAAATTTTTAAACACATGAGTAATACAAATTTTCAGCAAGTACTGTTTAAGATATATACAGTTTAATGTCACTTCTGTATAATGTAATAGTTGAACAAATGTTTAGGGGGAAATAACCAGGGTGGGGTGGGGGGTGGATTTAGGACCAGGACTAGAAACAGAAGCTTCCTATTTGGTGGTAGCCATTAGTTCTAGTGAGAGGCGTTTGTTTTCAGAAATAATTAATAATTAACCAATGCTAGAGTTTCAAGCTGTCAGTAAGACTACAAACGTGATCCTTTGCAGTATTTAAAATCTTTCACTATCAAGTAAACTGCAGAGCAGTTGCTAAAATATCTTACTGAAATACACAATAGATCATGAAGTGTAGAAAAAGTTTGAGTCTCCAAAGCTTACCCCCAGAGGAGGGGTTTCTCCCAGCTCAGGAACAACTCATAGAAACTCCTAGAGGTTGGCATTTCCTTACACCTGATGTGGGTGGTGTGCAATAAAACACACATGGGTGATGGGTGGGAGCAGGGGAAAGTGACCCCAATTCTCAGCCTGGCTCTGTTCTTTTCTGCTGTGGGACTTTGGCCAAGTTGTTGAGATTCTCTGAGCCTAAGTCCTCATACTTGTAAAGTTGGAATAATCACACTCCTCCAACGTAGCTAATGCATGGAAGACACAGAGCAGGATAACCGATCCTAGTAAATATTTAATTATCTGCTTCCACCCCTCATCTTCCTCCTGCCCTTCGTCCTGCTTCTTTCCTTCCTGTATCACAGGCATGCCGGCCGCTACTCCCTCCCTCTCTTTGACGAGCCATGTCACTCCCTCTCATGGACTCTCCCCTCCTCTGGTCCAAAAACCTCCTCCCCTTCGGTCATCAGTGACTTCTGCTTTCTCCAAATGCAAGAGCCCTGATCAGAACACGCCACCTAGCACGTCTTGTCTTGTCTCCTTTCATTTGACGATATTATTTTTGATACCAGGAAAAATGTCCTATAATGACATTTTTAACCTGCCCTCCACCCCCTGCTCTCAAGAGTATTCATCTAATGTCAGGCCCATAGCCCACTCTCAATAAATAATTTTGGATTAACAGATAGATGGAATGATACCTTTGAAGCCTCAGTTAGCTTCTTCTGTTTCATGATAAAGGGCTGTAAGTTTGTATCCTAATTGGAATTTTGAAGTGTTCACTCTGTGACTTTTTTTTTAAAGATTTTTATTTATTGATTTGAGAGAAAGACAGAGATGGAGCATGAGCAGGGGAGAGGGGCAGAGAGAGGGAGAAGCAGACTCCCCACTGAGCAGGGAGCCCGACGCCAGGCGGGGCTCAATCCCAAGTCCCTGGAATCATGACCCGAGCCAAAGGCAGATGCTTCACCGACTGAGCCACCCAGACGCCCCTCACTCTGTGATTTTTTAAAGCTATAAATTCTAATAGGATCACTGGCACTTTTCTGACAGTCAGTACAGACCAAGTTTAAGTAAATAGCATGTTTCAAGGGCCATGTGACATGCAATGCTGCTATGGTCCCAAGGTGCTGGTTTGCTCCTAATCTACAAGGACAGCTGTCTTCTCTCCCACCCCTGCCCCTCATTGCTAGCAGACACACTAGGTTATAGCAGAAAGCCATACTGATGACTCCATGTTGGCACTAATTGTACATAGACTCCAATGCCAAAATCAGAAGTGCTCACATCTGTGGGAAACATAAAGTCTGCAAAGGTCCTGCTCAACCACGGGACAGTGCACCTTTTTGGAGCAAAGATAGATTATTATTGTTTTCATTGATAACTTGTGGGGGTGCCTGGGAGGCTAAGTCGGTTAAGCTTCTGCCTTCGGCTCAGGTCATGATCTCAGAGTCCTGGGATCAAGCCTCGCATCGGGCTCCCTGCTCAGCGGGAAGCCTGCTTCTCCCCCTCCCACTCCCCCTGCTTGTGCTCTCTCTCTCTGTCATATCAATAAATAAAAATAAAATCTTTAAAAAATTGGTAACTCTTGTGAATCAGCTATTGGTAAAGTAGGGCTGCCATCGTACATTGCTGGTACAGAAATGTCCTGACAATACGGCAAAGAAGTAGGAGATTTGGATATATACCCAAAGCATTTTATATTACAGTTCTTTAAGGTATTCAACTATGAAAAATTATTGGAATACACGGATTAGAAATATTGTTAGAAATAACGAGAAATTAGATAACTAATTTTACTTTATTATTTCAGATTTTCCATATTTTACTTTGGGTTCTATGACAAAGTCACTAATTAACTTTCTTCAGACCTTTTTGTGTGTTTCTTTTAAGTGAGGACATTACAGTAAGTCCCATTCTATTCAGTCTATGAAGAAATGAATACATCTGAAATTTTTAGTGAATGTGCTGATTACTTATTATAGTTCTACTGAATGCATTGGTATTTTCTAAATATATTCTAGATTCTGGATTACAACACTCATTCATGTATTAATCCTCAAGTGCTCCACATATTCCTATGTGAGTCCGACAGAATAAGGGAAGTTTGACACAGTAACACATTCATTTTCCTTCTTTACTAGGTAAATAATCCCTTTATATGCCTAGGACTGGTTGTAGATTTCTTATCTACAGACTTGAGTCATTTCTCTTCCTTCCAAAGGCTGATTTCCCGCCTTTTCAACCCTTTCCAACATTCTAAACTTGCTCAAGGCATGGAACCCAAAACTGAATTTATATTGAAGTGTCTGCTCACTGCTTTTTTTTTTTTAAGATTTTATTTATTTATTTGAGAGAGAGAGAGAGAACAAGAGGGGGGAGAGGGAGAGGGAGAAGCAGACTCCCTGCTGAGCAGGGAGCCCGATGCGGGACTCGATCCAGGGACTCCAGGATCATGATCTGAGCCGAAGGCAGTTGCTTAACAAACTGAGCCACCCAGGCGCCCTGCTCACTGCTTTTTTAAAGCTATAAATTCTAATGGGGTCACTGGTACTTTGACGGCAGTTCATATAAGCCAGGTTTAAATACATGGTGTGTTTAGAGGACCATGTGACAAGCAATACTGCTGCCTTCCCAGGTTGCCTGGCTGATGGTCTACAAGAGGAACTTCATCTACTCCTGTTCTTACAGCTATGTCCACTCATGGCTGAGACCTGGAGGTAGTCTCCATGAAAGAAATTCTTTCCTTTCCAATGTCCATAGCAGAGCTCCCGAAGTCTTTGTCACGAACATGAAAATCTGATTACTACGGCTCCTTGAAAAAGATCTTTCTTACACTGTAAGAAATGGCTGTTCACTGTAAGCTTAATTCACCTACTACTACTATCATCTTCATATTCATTTCTAAGTGTATGGTGAAACAGTTTGGGAAAGGTATGAATTAGTGTAATCTGTCTGCCAAACCTTTTTTAGCCAAAATCTCAGCCAAAGCAGCATATCCATTTTTTAAAATATTTTATTTATTTATTTGAGAGAGAGAGAGCGGGAGATAAAGCATAGGCAGAGAGGAGAGGGAGAAGCAGGCTCCCCAAATAAGCAGGGAGCCCAACTTGGGACTCAATCCCAGGACCCAGAGATCATGACCTGAGCCAAAGGCAGACTCTTAACAGATGAAGGCACCCAGGCATCCCCAGCATGTCCATTTTTAAAAACAAGTACAGAATAAACTCTGCCCTCTGAAGCTCTGCAGACCATCCCGAGCACTGTGCATTACTCCATACCCTGCCTCCTCTCTGCATGGGAACCCTGTCTTCTTGCATCCCAACCCCCACTGTGCCACAGGACCTAAACCACGCGAGCTGTTTGGAAAGAGAGGTTCAAGCCATGAAGTGGGCTTTAAAAAGCTTATTTCTTAAGGATTTATTTGGCCTCCGATAGAAGAGTTAGCTGATCACCTAGAAGAGGTCCATAGGATTCACTATCTTGGAAGCTTGTCAAGGTTCTGGTTCCAGGCCCTATTCTGCACAGGAGCTCAGAGCCAGGAGGACTGGCTCATACTAACCAAATCACAAGATGGAGCTGTGCAGACCTGAGGCCCATGGGATGAATTTCCAGTAAGCATTCTGAGGAAGGCACACTCAGGGCGCTGGGACGCAAAAGCGCACAAGCACTCCTAGCAGGGAAGGCGGAGGAGGAAGGAGCTTCCCGTTTAGTGCAAGCCCATAGGGGTAGTCCGTTTCAGATCTTGAGAGGCCCATGTTGACCTACAGATGCAGCCACCCAGGGTGGGAGGAACCAGCCTGTTCAGTGTGGAGAGCAGCATGGAGGAGGAGTCCATGCCTGAAGTCACAAAGTGGAGGTCCACAGGTGTCCTTGCGGTGGTCTAGGAGGGAGAGTGATAGTGACACGATGATGGTGGCGATAGGAATCAGGAGGTGTGAGCAGGTATTGGAGACATGTAGGAGGTGGACTTGGAGCTTAAACAGTTGTGGGAGGGAGCAGAAGGAGGTGTCAGGTCTGACTCCAGGATTTCTCACTCTTGCCTCTCCGCTGTGGACCTGCAGCGATTAAGAGGTTAGAGAACTAAAGCCGAGACATTCCAGAGACCATTCAAGAGAGACCAGACGCTTGAGAGAGAGAGAGAGAGAGAGAGAGAGAGAGAGAAGGACACACAGAGAGAAAGAGGCTTTGGAAACCAAGATTTCAGCTTCTGTTTTTCAGATGACCACTGAACCATCACGGGAGTGGAAGATTGTCCTGAGAGAACGCCTGGAGGAAAGTTTAGAACAGGAGCATTTGGGGAGTGGCCGAGGAGACAACAGTGACAAGTGCAGATGGGGAGGCGTGGCGGGGAGTGGAGAGCTGCAGTCCCACCAGGATGGCAGGAAGGAGCTCTGTCGGTAGCAGTCAATGCTGCCAAGCGGTCAAGTAAGACAATAGTCCACGTTAGCAGCTGGGTTTACTGTTAGAGCAGCCAACTTGCTTAGAAAGAACGGCTTCTGTGGAGTGGTTGGGGGCTGACGCCAAATCAGGGAAAAGAAGGTGAGACAAGGAAGCGAGGGCAAAGCCAGGCAGCTGGGAATGAGGAGGATGGGGGAAGGAGAAACCGAGTTGGCTTTGTATCCCATGGAAAGCTCTGGAGACACAGGGACAAATGCTCTGCTCGCTGTTTGTTTCCTCTTTGGATGGAGCTTCTCTATTTACGAAAGCTCCATAAAGTTGCTTTGCTTTTCTGTCATCTGTAGCATCTCATGTGTGTCCATAGACCTCCACAATAGCAGACTGGCCCAGCCACACCCCTTCTTCTGACCGGCCCCCTGTCCTGTGCCGAATGAGCCCGGGGCTTTGGAGTGGTGGTGAGCATGGTTTGGGTGGACTTCAAAATGTAGGGCAGTGCCAGGAAGCCAGGGGAGTTCTGAAGTTCACGGGAATAGACCACGTGTTATAATAGGATCCCGAAGTGGGTCACCGACAGAAACTGGAAGACATTTGCATCTTATTTTGGAAACAGAGCCAAGACATAGCCCTGGAGGACAAGGTGTGCTGACATTGGAGGATCAAGAAGCTTGGTGCTCAGTGCACTGTCCATCCCTTAATATATTCCACAGAAGCCTTAGCTCATCGTTAGGCAGGGGTTTGTTTTCTTGTTTCCCTTGCAGAATACATCAGTATTTCTGACTTCTGGGTGCAATGTGCTTTAACGAGACATGGACACAAATAAAGAAGAAAGCAGACGTTGAGACACAGGACATTTATTTTGACTTCTGCCTCCATTTACAATCGCAACAGCACGTGGCGTGCATCAAAGTGCACGAGCCCGGAGGCACTTGCTACAGCCAACTATCGCTTACATAACCAATCATTTCAGCCTCACACACGCAAAACTCAGGCCAGGAATGCATTAGAGCTGACAGGAAAGAATCTAATAAAATGTATCAACACATGTTATAAATGTAGAAAGAAGCTGTCCTTGCTAATACTTGGGGAAATAGGTAAGCAACCTCCTAATACGAAGATGACAGCCGTTTTTGATACCTGACATTTTTCCTAATGATAAAAAATTGTGAACAGCATGATATTTTTTTTCAGCAGGCCAATGTATATTTGCAATATAAATCTGCTATCTGGCTCTGAAACATCAATATAGATTCGGGAGAGGAAGACAAGCATATTTAACAGGAATGAGAATCCCCGCTTCTATTGGAAACATTAATCTTATGTGTTTTTGAAAGGCTCTCCACAAGATTAGCCATATCCAAATGGAATGTCCAGAACCAAGAGAAGTAATGAGAACCTGACATGGTTTATGCTTACGGTCGTTTATAATGGCAATCCTGTTAACCATGATTATTCAGGACCCCATGCGTAAGTTCTAATGAACAAAATGGTGACTATTTTAGGCTCATCCTTCTATCCACGTAAAGCATTCCCTTCCAGAGCCCGATAGCTTAACATCACTTCCCATAATTGGGAAGCAAAGAACCCCCCACCACCTCGTCCACCTCTTGAGATTTTCAGCTCAACCACGTTTGTGCCATTACACCCAAAACTTTGCTGAATACTAAAAATTATCTTTAAAACACATCATTCTTCATCGTGAGTCTGGAGATGAGTTCTGTAGACCAGGCTCCCTTGGATTGCCTCTCCTCTGCTCTCTTGGCTGTCCTCGCTCACATCTTCGAGTAGTCCTGTGTGTCCGGGAGATGTGCATGCAGAGAAGACCTAGAAGCCAGACTGCGGGGCAGGTGGGGTGGCTCACGACAGCTCCCGGTGTGGAATTACAAGAGAAAGTCTCCAAAGCGCAGTCCTGAAGTGAAGTGATTTGTGGGGAGAAAAAGAGGATGTTAGGAATGCACAGTGCCTTCCAAATAACGTGGTGCTATCTTAAAACAAGGGCCTGGAAGTCTGGTTGCCATCAACTGTGATCTTTCAAGGCCCCAATTTCCACTTTAAAATGAGAGGCTCAGCAGGACCACCGCTAGAACCTCTCCTCCCTGACTCGGTGACTCCAGAGAGGCACACCTGTTCAGGTAGTGGCCACTTCCCGCATCCTCCAGGGGAGCTCCGGAGTTCCCAGTGGAAACAGTGGGTCCAGCTGTCGAGCCCTGAATGCCATTGGTTTGCTACTATAATCTCTCCTCGCTTGTTTTTTTTTTGTAAAAGATTTCCCAGACATATCTCAAAGCTTTCCTGGGGAATGA
>NC_138371.1:171817518-171850212 GCF_054177405.1 Leptonychotes weddellii | reverse complement strand
TGAGAGTTTGACTTCTTCTTTGCCGGTTTGGATGCCTTTTATTTCTTTTTGTTGTCTGATTGCTGTGGCTAGGACTTCTAGTACTATGTTGAATAGCAGTGGTGATAGTGGACATCCCTGCCATGTTCCTGACCTTAGGGGGAAACTTTAGGCCATGTTTATCACTTAGTCTGTTGCTTTGGTAGACTATGACTTGAGAATGTTCCCTATGAGCTGTATGGGATCATTTGAGACGTCCTTCCTGAGCATGATTCCCTGGCAAACATTTCTCTCCAGACACAAAAGTGTCCCTTGCCCTCGAGGAGGGGGTGTGGGTGGATGTAGTTCAGCCAGGAGTTTGTCTCCTTACCCCATCCCCTCACCTGAGCCCAGAGTGAAACTCTAAACATACTTATTAAGAAACTCTTGCTTTATGCTGACTCGTTTTTATACATTTTCCACTTTGGGGGGATGGAGGTGGGCTTTGGAGTCCCTAAAATAACTTTTAATGGAGCGCCTGTTGTTTCTTTCCCAAATTATTGTTCAGCATCGTATAATCATTTATACCATTTAGGACACCTAGAAAAGCAATTACCTAATTCTTCTCTCTAGAGGAGAAGGCGAGGCCATCCTAAAAAAAGACTCCTAACCTTCTTCACAATACAGAATTTTTATGAAAAGAGACGACTATATTTACTTTTCATCATGGGCTTTGGTTTGAAGATCCTTTCGTACTTCGCATCCCCAGCACTAAAATTTTAGAAGATGTTTAAGGCTCAGAGGAGGAATCTTCCATTACATTTTGAAAGTCTCAGAGTTCGTGCATAAGAACTGTTGATGCGTCTGGCCAGAGAGGGGGTTATCACCCTGTGGAAGGTCCAGAGTCCTGAGCACTTTCATCCGTAACTACTACCTGATATTTATAAAAACCGCTTTCGTTACTTACTAGGCCTTTACATAAAAATCTGCAAAGGAAATATAGTTGAAGTAGCATTTAAGGAACCAGGATAAAAATGGATCCATTCCAGTTGGGTGATGCCAAGGAGGCCTACTGCAAAGAGAACGTGTATTTCCCGGCAGACTCCGGTATGCGATACCCCGTTGTCTCTGAGAGGGGACAGAGCCCTGCCCAAGATGGGCTCTACCAGGGCCAGGATGGGACTTGCTGTTCAGAAACCACTTGAATTTGAAAAATGGTGCAAAAGCAAAGTAGGAGGTGGAACGGAGAGCACAGTCTGGCCCATAAAAATACCTGCAACGTTCTGGAATTACCTAGCGGCATTCCCTAAGAGCAAAGAGGGAACTCTACTTTTTACAGCCCACCCAGAAGTATGCAGAATGTGAGCATTCCTTATAATGGCACTTTACTGTTAGCACTGTATATACACTCAACCTCCCCTAATGCTGAGAAAAGGAAATTAGAGCCAGGACTCACAAGACAGAAACTGCCATCCCTAGATTACGACTTGGTTTATGTCATCAATGCCTCTATCAGATGATATCAGATGATATATTATGTCGGATTGCACAAGTACCAAAGGCAGTTTGAAAAGCAATCTGCAACTGCCCGAAGTATGGTTGGAAAACCATTCACTCTCCTTTCTTCTGAAACTCATCCTTCCAGCCTCTTTCTGATAGCATGGCAGCACAGTCCCCACCCGCCACCTCTGTCCCTGTGTCCCTGTGGCCCACATTCACACCCCCGAACCCGTAGTTTCCACGTTGAAATTTAAGAAATCAGGGGTTCCCTCAGCTGTTGCATTTTTTTCCCTAGCATATGCTTTTATGTGAAGACCTGTTCAAAAGACCTATAGGAGTACAAATTATTTGTATATTTTCCTGTCAAGTTTTAAGGAATTATAAACCCTTATGAATAAATTACTGATGGGGGCAGCCCGGGCGGCTCGGTTGGTTGGGCATCCGACACTTGATTGCAGCTCAGGTCTTGATCTCAGGGTTGTGAGTTCAGGCCCCCCGTTGGGAGCGTGGAGCCCACTTTCAATAAATCAATAAATCAATAAATCAATAAATCATAAATAAATAACTGATGACAGCAAGTAAATGACTCTTAGCTGTCTAAACTTGTATCTGAATTTCACATGCATCCCATTTTACCCCCACGAAGGCACCTTTGATCAAAGAATAAAGTTCCATTTTGATCAAACTAATGCAAAGTTATGAATAAAAATTCAACACCAAACGGACATTGGCCAGGCACACATAGTTTGGTGCTGATGTCAGATTGATTTTGCCAACTCCCTCGTGATTTTATAAGTTTTTCTTAAAAGGCATTTTCAGATTAAACATAGCATAATTTTGAAGATGCAGGACTTGGAATCTGAGAGAAAGTAGGTTTGAATTCTGGATTTTTAATTTACTTCCATTACTAATTATTATTTGCATGCAAATCATTACTCATAGTTACCTTCTAGGTGTGTGCTAAGAATTACCTGGGGAAGGGCGCCTGGGTGGCTCAGTTGGTTGAGCGACTGCCTTCGGCTCAGGTCATGATCCTGGAGTCCCGGGATCGAGTCCCGCATCGGGCTCCCTGCTCGGCAGGGAGTCTGCTTCTCCCTCTGACCCTCCTCCCTCTCATGCTCTCTGTCTCTCATTCTCTCTCTCAAATAAATAAATAAAATCTTTAAAAAAAAAAAAAAAAAGAATTACCTGGGGAAAAAGTACGAATCGTGCTTAGAACAGGGTATGAAGTTGATAAATACTAGGTACTGTTCTTGCTCTTACTGGCAAGTGTTCATGAGCTCTTAGCGACGTTTAACTGCAAACCATTCACGTTTCGCAGTAAGACAGAGTTGACAAAATCTTCCCTGAATATTATTAACCCCAGAAACAGACAAACAGCAACCCTCCGTGCCTAAGATCTGGGAACTACCGGAATCACAGTGATCTATACTGTAGATGGGTGCTTTTCTCTGTTTTATTTGGATTTAGGTGCCGCTTGTTTCCTTATAATAGAAAAAGGTGTTTTTTCAATATTTATTTTCCTAAATAGCTATCAAAAACAAAGAGATAAATGAAGCCAGAATCGTTTCACATTTTATCAAGTTAACTAAACACTTAACACATGTTCATGTGGATCGTGCAGTACTTCTCAAAGGTCCAGGTTGTGGTTTTGATGGGGTTTCCTTCCCGGACTCCGAAACACACCAACGTATGTTAGTTCTGACCAAGGTTGGGTGTTTCTGGGCTTTGGGAGGATGAGGTTTTTAGTGCACTGGATGTGAGTCCTAAATGCAGTGCCCACTGCTTCTCGCTCTGTGCGCCTGGAGTTGCAGCTCTTGCGGCCGGCTCTGTCTGGACCGCCTGCTTGTCCTGGTGGCAGAGGGCTCAGCGCCACCTAGTGTCCGCTGGAAGCATAGCTAGACGGACTTCCTGCTCAGAACGGACTCCCCTCCCACACTGCAGTCAATGACTACAGGGGACCGCACAGTTGATTATGTTTTGTTTTTTTCTTTTTTAACTTTCTGTGTCATTGGATTTCGAAGCTTCAGGTTCTGATGAGCTACATCGACTCAAACGCCGTGTTACCTTTTGCATTCTCTTAAAGGCTCACTCCAATAACGTTTTGCTCTACTGCAGACTTCTGTTGCTACCTTGTTATCACTTGCAGCTGTCATTGTGTAAAAGAGCTTTCTGGAAATGAGAGTTTCCTTATGATCCACTTGGCACCACAGCATGCTTCTCCCAGTACAGCATGTCCTGTATTAGAGACAGAACTCTTGTCATCCCTCCCGATTTTTTATTCTTCTCTTTTTTCAGATTGTCTACAAAGCCTGGCTGTGTTCCCAGTACTTTGAAGTCGCTCAGTTTAACTGCAGAAAGACAATTCCTTGCAAGCAATACTGTTTGGAGGTTCAGACGAGGTGTCCGTTTATATTGCCCGACAACGATGAAGTCATCTACGGGGGACTCTCCAGCTTCATCTGTACAGGTAGTGATGGTGGGAGTGGCCCACAGCCTCTCCCGCCGCTCCACTTTCCTGGGGGCGCTGGCTGGCTTTGTTGTTTCCTTCTGCAGATGGATGTAACCTTGAAGATATGCCTGGTAGTTTTCCGTGCTTTCCTCATAGGTGCCCTGAAAGAACTTGGTCTGGAAAGATCACATTATCTACAGAGTGCCTGTGACCCACAGGCATTAGCTTTGCAAAAGGATAATTCTGAGGGGAAAATGTTAGCAATCATGAGGTATGCTTGAATCTGACTTAGAGTAGTTGGATGCTGTGCGCATCTTTGCATTACATAAGAACAGAGGATGTGACAAGGCCAGTAAAATTATGCTGCTTCTTCACATGGGGCTATTTTTCTGAGAAGTTTTGTGTTCCTTTATCTTAAATAAGTGTCGAGAACATAAAGAACTGTCTACCTAAGTTACTCGTGTTTGTGTGTGTGTGTGTGTGTGTTAGAGATGCACAATAAGGGCTGGATACAATTTTATATTATATTCCCAATTAACAATGTTTACTTCTTTCAGCAAATGTCTCAGACTGGGCCAAACACCAATATCAGCATTCAGTTTCTGGATATTGATAAGCATTACATAATTTAGACACAGAATAAAATGCAAAGAACAAAAGTAATTTTTTTTTTTTTTAATAAATGGTGAGTAGACAAGCGAGAACAAGACACTGGCCATGGTGATGTGATGATCAGGGTTGTAGCTCTACAATACATCAGTACAAAAAGTGCTGTGTGGTCCTTGTTGTTAGATGGCTTCAGTTGCGGCAGGGTTAATTTTCAAGTTTTAAGGATAAAATGCTACCGTACATATCGAGAAACATGAAAGGCTCCTTCATGCATTAGACTTTATGAAACCCCCTAAAAGGGTGCCATATTGAGATGCTCAACATGAGAGTTTATCAAATTAGTTCTAGATCACATATTCATGTACCTATCCATTACCCATACTGTTCTAAGTGATAAGCTATCAAGAGACAGTTGACCAAATTTGTCCCTTAAGAATCTGCCTTAAGAACTGGATGACTATTTCCTGTGCTGGCTAGTCTTGTGGGAAGAACATCTAAGTGAAAGCTACGAGACGTGGACTTTTGTCCTATTTCTATTAAATACATTCTCTCTGAGCCATCAGGTAGCTCCTCATTAGTAAATTAGTAATAGGTAATACCCTGCAGGCACATTTGCTATGAAGATTATGGGTAAGAGAGAAGCACAAGATATGTCATCAAAAGGCAATAGCCATTGTACATAAGAAAGTGATTTGTAGAATGTAAATGGATTTACCAATCATTTTTGTTATTCACTGAATGCTGAGGCCATTTTTCCAGCTCCTCTCTGGTGGGAAGACACGGCAAGAGTGAGATAGAGAAGAGGGAAAGAGACAAAAAAAGAAAGGGGAAGGAGGACGGAAAGGAAGAAGGAGAGAAGGAAGGAAATAAATTAGTATCATCTCCCTTTGAATTTGAGCCGATATTCATCCGACACAGGCTGTTAATTTACTTGACATTCACAAAAAACTTTCCATAAATGGTCATGCAGATAAGGTCTTCAGCTCTTGACTGTGAGGTCAAGCAGGTGTCCATGATTTTAGGATTTCAGAGAAACTTGCGGCATTTCATGTAAAGGTTGTATGTTTGTTCATTCACATGCATATAGATTTTTTTTCCTAGAGAAGGTCAGAAGCTTTCACCAGGTTCTCAAAGTAGACAATAACCTCAAAACCTCAAATGAAGGACTAGATCATTGTCTTGATCTTCTCCTGTACCTGCTCTTTAATCTGCGTGTGTGGATCTGATATAGGTTTGAATATTTGTCCCTCTTCCTTGTACACTTTCAAAGTCATCAGAAAGCTAAAGATGGGATATGATCTCTTTCCGCCCAACATGGGCAGAAAGTCCACCATATGTATATGTAATTTTTCAGGGTACAGTTGACACACAGTGTTACATTAGTTTCAGGTGTACAACATAGTGATTCAACAAGTTTATACATTATGCTCTGCTCACTGCAAGAGTAACTACCATCCATCACCATGCAACACTATTACAGTATCATTGACTATATTCTTATGCCTTATTCCTGTGACTTATTCATTTCATACCTGGAAGTCTGTACCTCCCACTCTCCTTCGCCCATTTTGTTCATCCCCCCACACCCTTCCCCTCTGGCAACTATCAGTTTATTCTCTGTATTTATGGGTCTGTTTCTGCTTTTGTTTGTTTGGTTGGTTGGTTGGTTGGTTGGTTGGTTGGTTTTTTAGATTTCACATGTAAGTGAAATCATATGGTATTTGTCTTCCACCTTATAGTCTTAATTGTCTTTGAGTTTTGAAAATTCAGCTTTTTCATAGCCATGGCTCTATCATTACAAGAAAGAGACAGGAAAAGGGAGGTGTGTCACTGAGTTCGGAGAAAATGCCATGGAGCCTAGAAGATTTTCGGGAGCATCACTCAGTACCCAGAACCTAACTCCTCATTCACCACTCTCCCTTGAGCTCTTGTTCCTTTCACTACTCAGCTTCTCAAAAATGTGCAAAATAAATTCTGAAGGCATTTTATTTTGAAGTTCTACAAAATTTTTTGACAAAAAAGATACTAATCTTCAGATTGAGCTTCTTTTCTAAGGTGTGACCCAGGCCTTCTTGAGGAAGTCTTATCTCTCTTGGTAACTAGCAGCCACCATTTCTCCCTCAGATGTCCCTTGAATTGTGCTGCTGGACCTGAACAAGAGAGATGTTTCTACTGAGGCCAGTCACTTGCTGGCTTGTCACTACTGAGGATGGTTCCAAACACGACCCCCAGAATAGCATCCTTCTGGGAAGAAGTTAGCCCAAAACACAGCTCCCAGGGACCAAGGGGCTTGTCACACTTCTAGAGAAACTAGGAAGACTTTTATAAGTATAGCGTTTATTCTCCAACACTGTCACACAATTTTTGGCTGCTCATCTCTTACAGATGGACATGAAGATCTAAATAAGTCACCTTTTAGAGGGAGTGCATATGAATCATGTCAGGTGCCTTTATGCATTTTGAATGAAATGTCTTCAGTACTCAGGCAGGATTGGACTAAATATAGTAGAGAAATAGGATTTTTTTTTTTTCTAGTTTCCCAACTGGCTGCAGATAACCTAAGGCCCCCTGGGATGGCAGGCTCACAGCAACTCTACATGTTCTCAAGCGGTCGTAGACCTGTAGGACTTCTTCCTTTTTGAAATAGAACTAAACACAGTTCTATGAAAAGAAATTAACCAATAGGTTGGTCTTAATCTTGCCTTCAGTAATTCCTCTTTTTTGTTTTAATTGGATAATTTTTCCATTCTGTATAGTGAAAAATATATAATCATTTATCATCAAGAGTTGAATGAATAGATGGAGTGCCCTTCAAATTCCACATATTTTAATATGGAGGTTTCCCTACTATTGGAAATAAATCCAATTCACAAATTCCAGAAGAATAGAGAACCCCTCTAGAATCAGCCTCAAAAAAGGATTCAGTAAGCACATTCCTACAGATGGCTTATTGCCAGATGTTGTCTGAGGGAGGATCAATTTTGTTCAAGGTTCTTCTCCATAGTAACAAACCAGTGGTGTGGTGATGACTTTTCCATAGAGTCCTCTGCATCCAGCCTTTTAGGGATGTGGGATTATAGGACATTCAGTTCTTCCTCTCATAGATGCTTTTATTACCTATATACTGACACTCAGGATTCCTGTCATCTGCCCAAAAAGGGCATCTCAGCCCTTGGGTTCAGCTTTGGTGACAGTTATTAGATTCAGTGTTTAGTGCATCATTGTTTATGATGTTTATACTACTTACCCATCTCCTAAATTTGAATGTTTTAAATTTTTTTGTTTTGATCACCTGTTACTTCATGTGTCTATGATCCTTAGTAAGCCCATCACTTACGAAAATATGCGAGAATGCATATCTACTGCTATTCAGTGTCTTTGACTGAGGATTTTGCAGAAGGTCATGGCCAAATGTTCTAACCACAAACGTAGACAACAGGAAGAGTGCCTCTGTGTATGTTTAATTTTGATTCTGTTTTAGGAGATAAAGGAAAGACACTTCGCCTGAGATTGCTCTTGGGTTTTTTTTTTCTTTTAAAGAATAGAACAGACACATTACTGAAGGCGGATTTGAAAAATTAACTGGGGAAAAATTCTGACGTGCTGTCAGGGTGAAAGCTGTCTTTTAATGTTAGGCATTATTGAGCTAAAACTTTCCAAGGTGGGTTCTGTTCTTGAGCTCAGTTCACATAATGCACTGCTATTTTAGAAACCTCATTTCTTCATCTTCAAAGTGCAGGGGTGGAGTCGTTCGTAGATTCTAGATGTCAACCCATCACTGTGGTAATTATGCGGGTTTCCCCCTGCACCCTCCCTCGCCTTGCTCTAGCATACCCAGGAGAAATCCCTGATTGCTTACCTGTAACAGTGAACCAACATGAGGGAAACAGAAGTAACAGAGGATCACAGGCTGTGGGTGCTATGGTAACAAACATTATGAAAATTACTATTTGATTGATAGATAAAATAGAGTCGACAGGATTTGCTGCTCTATTTTTCATAAATTATTGGAAGAAAGAAAGTAAAGTTGGTCTGCTGGGGGTTACTGACAAAGGAGATAAAACATATTTTGAGAAATCTCTGTAAATTCTGCATTTCATTTTTGGGGGCTGTGACAAGAATAAGGTGATGTTTCTGTCTCTGGGGGGAACGCAGTGGAGCTGTTGTTGGTGATGGGGACAGGGCTGATTAGACGTGATGGAGGACGCGCGCCCCCTTGTGGCGCCGCTGCGCTACTGCAGCCGGCGGTGGTCGCCTGCAGGCATGAGGAGGAGAGGGACCTCCGGAGAGAAAGAGGGGAGGAAATCCTTTGATGTGCATATTGTTCAAATTAAAGAGGAATTTTTTAATGTCTTATGTCTCATAATTCACATGAGAGCATTCACAACTGGGAAAGATTACTTCCAAAATCCACTTCTGACATGACTGGGAGCTGATAAAGATTTTTTTTTTTAGTAACATAAAAGATTTTCTCATTAAAAGAAGTATGGTAGTGGAAAAACCAGCTGCCCATGGGTTTTAATTTGTACACCTGCACTGTCTTAAATTTCTGTATTTTCCTCAGTGTGTGAATATGTTTCACTGTTTCCTAGAACGTGGAGGAGGGGCAGTTCTGAGAACAGAATGACCAACTGACACTTTTGTTACAGCGCCATTTATGGTCACAGACCTTCTAATCAATATATAAAAAAAATAAGGCCAAAAGAGAAATTTGAGGGGAGATGGCATGACTAGAATAAAATAAGGAAAAATGAAATTGGGTTATTAAAAAAAAACTTAAGTAGAATGTAGTAACTTTGTGTATTATGGACGTCTTCTTCCATTAAAACATGGTACTTTTTGAGGTTTATTCACCTTCACATATTCAGGTCTGAGTTCAGCTCTTCATCCTCAAGACTGTCTTTCCCGATGCCATTCCGACATATTCCCAACAGCTCAGGCTAGCCTCGAACAAAGGGATAATGTGGGGAACAGGCACTGAATAGCAGTTAGGATGTCTGGATTCTACCCATACTGTGAATTTTGGAAAGTCATGCCCTCTAGAAGGTTTCCATGTCCTCATCTCTCCAAGTGGCTAACAGAATCCGGAGTTTAATGGGGACCATTTCTGGTCCATCATGGTCCTTGTGGAAAGTGCCGTCGCTCCAGAGCAAAAGGAAGACCACGCTCATTCCCACCGGGGCAGAAAGACACCTGGCTCCTGAATGATCCCAGGAGGAACTGTGGATAAAATCATCTAGTTCCCACCTTGCTGATAACGGGGATCATACCCTTCACAAGCCTGCTCACCGGGACCAACTCTGGGGGAATTCTAACAGAGCTCAAGGTGTCCTCCCGTGTTCCATCCATATGCCTCATCTGATCAAAGAGAAGAAGAACTGGAAGGGGTTAGACCAGGGAACGTCAAGGAACCAGGCGTGGAACCAGCCCCAAGAAGCATGCAGCCTGGGTTACGGTGAGCTCGGAGCTTGCTGCTCAGGAGAGCCAACAAGGGCCGCACCTGTGTCCATTTCCTGGCCTGCCATCGGGTAGGTGAGCCCTGCAGGTGGACTGAGCAGAAAGCTAGCCTCTCTGGTGCCACCTCCTAGGGAGGCTGCGAGTGACATCCACCCACAGTCGCCCATTAACCTACAGCACAAGGGACCCTTGCTGTATCTGACAGTTACGTCTAGTCCTCTCTGAACCACCCAGGATGAAGAGCCACCCCCTGTTCAAGCCAGAGCTGTTGACTGCGACCCTAACAGAGGGGCGGTGCCGGGCACTGGGACGGCGAGTTGGTTAGTGTAGACTTAGGTGGAAGTTGAATCGAGCGAGAAGGGGGATGAAATACACGTCCTCGGGCAGGTTTCCCAGACCTGCGTGGGACTGATAAGACCCAGAAGTACTTAGAGCTGGCATGGTGGTGGGTACGGAGGTAAGGCAAGGGAGGAATGCAAAGTGTGAAACTTCAGTTGGGAAGGGTTGGGCAAAGAAGGATCTTCCAGAACAAGCAAAATCTTATTTAATGAAGGTGTGTGTCCCTGCTTTGTCTGGATTCAACATCTCTGTGAATCATCTGTATCCTCCTTGGAGCTGTTCTGGATACTGAGCTGCTTTAGACATTGCAAGTATCTTACAGGATTATAGAAGTCAGTCAATTTCAGAACCAGCCTGAATTACAGAAGTCATGCAGTCTGATAGAACACTGTTATTCCAGAAAGAAGAATAGACCCACATTCCCTGGCTGTTAGTTCAGTGTTTGTATTACTAGCGCAACAGGAAATGACCCGTCAGTCCATCCTGAGATTAGCCTGCAAGCTGTTGTTTTTTTCCCGCACAACAACTGGAGAGCGTGGGTCTGGAGGTGAAAGAGAGGACCGACCCCAACTCACAGCCTGTGTAACACGTCTTCAGCCGTTCAACACGCACACCCTCCTTCACGACATCACCCATCACATTAAAAATGAGCATTACAAGTGTTCTCTGCCCAGCCCATTTTTTTTCTGGTTGAAGGAAAGAGAACTGCCAAGCTCTCGTCTCTGGAAAATGTGCAGAGACTGCTAACTTTTTCAGATCAGTTAACAAGGTTTTTAGGTTGCATACACACAGACATGCACACGTGTTAGTGCGAAGGGTCATGACAAAGACCCAAAGTCTCTAAAATGTTCGTGTAAATATTGTCCATCTAAATGACCTTCTTCTACTTTGTGTTTGGTCATAAATGTATGTTTGTGTCCTGTAAAGAAATAATACATTAGATAAACTTTAAAAAGGAAAATGAATGAATTTTTCTCAATTTTGAACTCCTCTGGTTTTTTTTTTTTTTCTTTTTTTGATGGTTTGGCTTGAAATTACCAGATGAGATGGTGATTGTTAATTGATAATAATATGATTATCAGGTAATCATAATGTCTACTCTTTAGGAAAATAATATTAGAACATGTCTTCAACGTATACTTTCTTCAAATTAGTATAATTTAGAAACTCAGTTTTTATATTTATGATGCAGTCACTGTTCAAAATAATTTTTAAATTTTCTTTGAAAATAATTTTCATCGGGGCGCCTAAGTGGCTCCAACTGTAAGCATCTGCCTTTGGCTCAGGTCATGATACCAGGGTCCTGCGATCGAGCCCCAGATCAGGCTCCCTGCTCAGTGGGGAGTCTGTTTGTCCCTCTGCCCCACCTCCCCACTCATGCTCTCTCTCAAATAAAATAAAATCTTTAAAAAAAAAAAAGAAAAGAATTTTCAGTCTACAACATTCTCTTTATGTTTTAGGAGATTTATCTGCATGTGTAAGTGCGTACACATCCACACATACACAGACATATAGCCATATATATATATAATTAATTTATATATACAAGTCACATATATATTTAAATATGCATATAAGTAAAAGAGCTAAATTTCACAAGTAATGCAGGTAATTATAAAAGGAAATATGTTTAAAAATCGACAGTCGGTTTTTAAGCATGGCTTTAAATTTAGCTTTAAAGCCAATTCCAAAAACAGGAGTGAGTCCAATTTAGGAAAGACAGCATGGATGGAATGTAATGTTTAACCTCCCCAAAGGAAAGCTTGAACATACAAAGCCCGGTCGAGAATAAAACTTCTAGGATGCTATTTAAGACAACGGTTTTATTGCCTTAATTACCCTATTGGTTGCACTACCTTCCAGTCCCAAATGTGCCATATTGTCTCTTCATTAACCGGTTTGATGCTGCCCAAAGTCAAGCACAGAGTCTGAAAACCCTGGCTTCCCCACGACACTCATTCCCTCTAGTGAGTGTAGGGTTCCGGGTACCCTTCATTAGCATTCCCTCCTTACCGAACATTTCATTATCAGAGGGGAAACAAAGCTTTGTTGGATTGACTTGGGACATTTGCCATGATTCTGTCTTTCTTTGTGTATGTGGGCTTGGAAAGACCCAGAAAGTCCAGCTCCCTCCTCCACCTTTGGGGACAAACATTGCAAAGGAAATTAAAATAATTTCAACCACAAGAGAAATAATTGTCCTGAGATAGGATCTACTTCTTCCTGCATCACGAATTCTTGCAGAGATCACTTAAAAATGTAGAGTCCCATTTTGAACGTGTAGAGCCAATGTGGAGTCTGATCTCTTCCAAGGTCTAATGTTACATGCACATAAGTAGTTAAAGTCCACGTCTTTGCCAAACACACGGTGTGGTATAGGCCAGTTTTCAGGAACTGGATACAAAGCCACATTAGTTTTTCACCAGCTGTCCTTTCTCTTGCAATGTCCTTCTCTGTTTGCCGGGATGGTCGGTATTCATGGGCACTGCATCCTGCCCCACTCACCCCCCTGCTCTTCCATCTTGCAGTTTGACAGTAGAGTTGCTGCCCACTGCATCCACGGATAGGAGCAAAATCTTATGATCCCACTGATGATCACTGAGACTAAAGCAGCTAGGACATACACTTGAAATAAGTACGTTGTATTTGCTTATTTTCGAATTGGTAATACGTGCACATGCACAATGTTTGAAAGATACGAAGGAGTGGGAATGAAGCCAAGCCCTTCCCCACTCCACCCGGCAACACAGTTGTCGGCTAGAAATGTATCTTTATCCAACCAGTTCCAAATCAATGGCTTTTTAAAAAAAATTTTTTTTAAGATTTTATTTAGGTAATTTCTAATCTGTTATTAAATCCAGTTTGGCAAGAGCTGTTTTTGGTGCTGTATCATTTCCTACACTTCTGATGTTATCTGTGGGGTAAATGCTGCACCAAGAGGTGGAGGTGGGCTTGCTGGGTCAGCATTTGGAAGAAACTCACCATGTGGCCCATTCAGGGCAAGGATCATCCCTTTCTCAAAGTCCTGGTGCCCTTAGATGGTCCCTAAGCTCCTGCACCAGGTTAGATTCATCCCCTGTGACCCACTTGCCCTGCCAGCCTCACTTGCCATCCCTTCTCCCATGGTGCCCAGTGCTCTCAATGCCATCCAGCGAGAGCGTTGCCCCTGCCGGGCACGCCCTTCTCCATACCTTCACCTGGCTAACCCTTTGCATCTGTCATTCTCTCAGGAGGCCCCTGACACCCTGAGTTTGGGCTGTGCCCCTGTCTTGTAACCCCGCTGTGCTGGAGGGCACTTCCTCACGCAGGACCGGCCCATCCTCCCCACCTCACAGTGAACTGGATGGGGCCAGAACTTAATGTTGTTTCTGACCGTGTCCCCAGGGCCCACAAAAGTGCCTTACACAGAGTGCTCAGTAGACAGCTACCTAATGGATGAATTAATGGGTAACAGCCCAAGGGGGTCTGTGGTGGTCCCCTTTGTAAGCAAGGAGAGGCCCTCTGAGGTGGGGAAGTGCCTCAGGAAGGCAGGGTGGTGTGAGGAATGTCCTGAGAGCCTGCAGGTGCCTTCTGCCTGTATCCTTCTGCCCGCGACATCACGAGGACGCACACAAAAGGGGACTGACAGTTAGGTGTACTTTAACAAAATATTCCCCTGTGAAGACAAGAGAAAGTCAGCATTTCACTTTAAAGCGATCTGTTCCTTCATGTTCCATCCCCGCCATGTGCATTATGAAGACTCGTGTTGAATGGAGTTCAGACCATCATCCCGCACCTCGCTTAGTCAGCACAGCCTGGAGCACTGAGACTTTACAAAAGCCTAGTAAATGATGTGATATCTCACCTTATGGGATTTACATTTTAAATGCCACCCCCCCATCAAACTGAGTGTCATAATTCTGTCTCTGGCCCCCTAAATTCATAGGTTAATGTCCTAACCCCCTAGTGCCTCAGAATGTGACCTTATTTGAAAGTAGGGTCCTTATGGAAGTAATCATGTTAAAATAAGGTCATTAGCCTGGGCCCTCATCCAATATTGATTAATGTATGCATTAGTTTGCTAGGACTGCCATAACAAAATGCCACTGACAGGGTGATCAAAACAACAGAAATTAACTTCTTTACAGTCCTGGAGGCTGGAGTCCAAAATCAAAGGGCTGGCGGGTTTGGTTTCTCCTAAGGTCTCCTGTTTGTCCACTTTCTTGCGGTGTCTTCACATTGTCTTCCCTTCGTATGTGCTCCTGGTGTCTCCCTCTGTGTCCAAATGTCCTCTTTCTCTAAGGATATTGGTCAGATCAGATTAAGAGCCCCCCCACAAAGACCTCATTTTAAAATAATCACCCCTTTGGGGCACCTGAGTGGCTCAGTTGGTTAAGCGGCTGCCTTCGGCTCAGGTCATGATCCCAGGGTCCTGGGATCGAGTCCCATGTCAGGCTCCCCGCTCAGCGAGGAACCTGCTTCTCCCTCTGTCTCCTGGCTTGTGCTCTCACTCTCTCTCTGTCAAATAAATAAATAAATAAAATATTTAAAAAAAAATAAAATAATCACCCCTTTAAGGGGCCTATCTCCAAATATGACCACATTTTGTGGTACTGGAAATTAGGACTTCAACATACAATTTTAGGGGACAGAGTTGTCCCACAAGAGCAGGCTCATAAAATAGGGAAATTTGGACACACAGAGAGAAGACTCTGTGAAGAGGCACAGGGAGAAGACAGTCATCTGCAAACCAACCAACCAACACCCTGACCTTAGACTCCCGGCACCCAGAACCAGGAGACCAAACATCCCTGTTGTTCAAGTCCCCCTCTGTGGCACTGTGTCATGGCAGCTCCAAGCAATGACTAGCAATTTTGGAGTAAAACAGATACATTCAATATTGTTTGTTCAAGGATAGAATAATGTCTAAGTCTTATATGAAGACAAATTTTGCGTACTTCAAAAGTTCTGGAGGATTAGAGGAGAGGAAGCAATAAAAAGGAATTATAAAGGCAATGAGAGAGCTCAGCAGAGAGGATTTAGAGGATAATACTTATGTAGGGAGAGTAATAATGAAGAAAAGAGAGTATTAACCATTACAGATCATTTTTAATTGTAAGATAAAATTATTTTAGTAAATTTCATGAATCTCCTTTTGAGGGAGTTTAGAAGCACAAGCAGTTTGAAAGGCTGTAGAGTGTTCTGTGTCCATGTTTTCATGGTCCAACAATTAGAAGATTTTAAAGTCTGAATCTGAAATCTGTGGTTCTCAGGAAACTGCTGTTAGAGCACTTTTGTTTTAGGAAATATAGCCACTCTCTGTACTTTCTGTTCAATATTGCTGTGAACCTAAAACTGCTCTAAAAAAATTAAGTGTATTGTAAATGGGGGGGGAGGGAAAAACTCTAGCTAAATAAACTTTCCATCTCTAGATAAGTTGTCTTCCATTTGGAAATGTGATTGTTCTAATCACTTCTAACCTACTCTTGTAGCGGAAGGAAATATAACATATAACAGTTGTACTAAATTTGTGGACAGCTTTTGAATTCTAAATCTTAATCCTTTCAAAAAGAATGGTTTATATCTATGTTCATTGCTGTTATTCTTTCCAAAAAGAGGTAACTTTTGAAAGCTTGGATAAACTGCCATCAGGGAAAAGCATTGAATGTATTGAAAAATCATGGGCTCCATCAAGTAGCACTAACAGAAGCAAACGTGAGCATGTAACTAGGGGACTCCTTTTCTGAAATTGTGAAGTCTCTTGGCTAAAAGGACCCTGGCGGTCACCCAGCGCCGTGGTGGGTCTCACACTGGCTCCAAGGACAGTTCCCTGGACTGAGGGAGAACTGAAGTGTCACTGGGAACCAGTCCAGTGATGACTCAGAAATGTCTGCAGGGTGAAGAAGCAGGCAGGGACTTGCCTGACTCATATTTGTCCAACACAATAGCTCAATGGTTAAATCTGGCAGATAAGAACACTGAAGAGTAGGGAAATTAGGAAGCCTTCCCAAGTTTCCATGGAAGCCAGTGGGAGAAACCACAAGAAAAGCCACAGGAGAAGCCATGGCATCTGACTTCCTGCGCAGCACAGCACCTGCTCTCGCTCACTGGTCCTTTTCACCAGGACTTTACTTTGTAACTGCCATAGCTGACCTTCTCCTCACTGTGACTTTCTTACCACACGCTTGACTCCAGAAGGTCATGAGCTCTTCTGGCTTATATTGTAAAATACCTGCTATGCTAGAGAGAAATGTCCAAGCTTAAAGGTGGTGAAAGTATTTAAAATCATATTCTTGGGGTGCCTCGGTGGCTCAGTTGGTTAGGTATCTGACTCTTGGTTTTGGCTCAGGTCATGATCTCAGCGTCCTGAGATCACACTGGGCATGGAGCCTGCTTAAGATTCTCTCTCCCTCTCCCTCTGTGCCTCCCCCAACCCATCTCTCAAATAAATAAATAAATCTTTTAAAAAATTATATTCTTTCTCCTCCATATTTTACCTCCCAAAAGGCATGTTCTATGTCCTTTCCTTCTAAGTATTTTCTTTTGCATTTTCACACATTCAACAAAAATTTCTAAGGACCCATTGCATTAATTTTCTATTGCTGCCCTAACAAACTGTCACAAATATAGTGTTTAGAGGCTTAAAACAGCACAAATATGTTATCTTACAGTTGTGGACACAGATCTTACCAGGCTAAAATCAAGATGTCTGAAGGCTGTGTTCCTTCTAGAGGCTTGAGAAGAAGATCCAGATTCCTGATCATTCTGATTGTCGGCAGAATTCATTCCCTTGCTGTTGTCGGACCAAGGTCCCCTTTTCGTGCTGGCTGTGTGCTAGGAGAGCTCCCAGCTTCTAAAAGCCACCCACATCCCTTGGTTTGTGGTTCCCCATCTCCATGTTCAAAGTCAGCAACGGTGGAGAAGGTTCACCCATCACATCTCTCTTACCCATGATTTAGACTCCTTCTTTCCATTTTAAGAGCTCATGTGATTAGATTAGTCTCACTTGGATAATCTCCCTATTTGAAGGTTGGCTAATGAGCAACCTTAATTCCATCTGCATCCCTAATTCCTTTTTGCCATGTAACCAGATATTAACAGGTTCTGGGATTCAGATGTGGACCCAGAGACCTGGGGGGCGGGCATCATTTTGCATACATCTATTATCAAGCATTGTGCCAGATGCTGGTGATAGAAAGATTAATAGATGTGGTTCCTAACCTAAGAAACACATGTTCATTTGTAGAAGTGAACAAATTACAGAAAAGCTGGACTGGCATTATTACATGTAAAATATGAACTGAGTACAGAGGAGGAAGGGCACAATTCACTATATCTCCCTAACTTTTCTTGGAAGTAAATATGGAGAGTATTATTATCACAAATGCATAGACATGAGAAAGGGCTACAGAAAAACTAGATTTCCCTGGGTTTAAACAGGTTATTTCCCAAGCAAAGATAAAATCCATGAAGAAGATTTAATTCACTGCTTTTTAATTCTTTAGATACCAATATTAGCACTTTTTTACATTGGTTCTTTTTATTTCTCCTTTCTATTGCCTCCTAATATCTACTTTTAATTTAATACATAATCTTTTCTTTTTTCCTTCCTTTCTTTCTGTCATCAGCCATGCACATTCTCCTTTTCCTGCATCTGTTTCTTGCATGAAATACAGAATTTTTAAGAATGCTGTTTTGCCCACATGGGATAGGATGGCTGACGAATCAAACAACACAGATGTCAAGTGGAGGGAACCAAGTGAGCGTACCTTCTCCACACATTAGTTTATATTGTATTGCCTCTGAGAGACATTTACTTCACAACGCATTCCTACTAGTCTTCCTATCTTCCCAGCTTAGTAGGTCTTCTACCAAACCCATATTCTCAGTCTCTGAAATAAAAGTTGTAACTAAGTGTCAAATCCTGTTATTTTTCAAAAAGAAGAAGAAGAAGGGGAAAGGGAAGGGGAAGAAGAAGGGAAAGGGAAAGAGGAGGAAGAGGAGGAGGAGGAGGAAGAAGAAGAAGAAGAAGAGGAGGAAGAAGAGTTGTTATTATTATTTCCTGGTGTTTTATTTCTATCACCTTAAACTCATTCTTTGGCTAATTGGCAACCATTGTCAGGCTCCTTTGCATTCTGTTAAAACTTGGGTTTTTTTCCTTCAGTGGTGGACGTAAGCCAATAACCCCAGAGGGCGACGATCAGAAAGCAAAACAGAAATAATTCAAGATGTCATTGGATGAAATGAATCATGATTATGCTGCTCTACCTGGCATTGTAACTAAGGAAATAAACAATTAATGGGCTGCTGCCTGAGACATTCCCTTTAGCAACTGACATGCCAGAATCTCACTCAGTGGAAAATATGTGTGAATATAAGATATAACTTGATTTTTCATGGAAGTGTGCCTTCTAACCATGAGTGATATCGTCTTCAAATGGACCTACACTCCGTCCACCAAATCCCACCTGCCTGCCATCAATGTTTCTGTAATTCCTTTTTGAAAATTGTTATCTTATATGACTGTATTTTCCTTTGAATGCCCTGCTTTACATGTTGAAACTACAGGAAGTCAGTTCAATTCAAATCAGACAAATAAAGGTGCACAGTAGTTCCAGTTAATATTCTTTTTGTTAAATTTAATATTGACTCTAAAGTACTGAGACCGATTTTCTCCTCTGGTCCACAAGCTGGTCTCGTATATTTGCTTTTCTTTATAGTCAGAGCATTACCAATTTAAGTTTTGGCATTTGTTTTGAGTAAAGACATTTTGACTGAAGTCACAACTGTTTTTCTTCACATATAATGTTTCAAAAATTGGTACATGAAATTAGGAAAATAATTTTCCCCTCGCTCATTGAAAAGAAAGCCTATGTTTGAAGTCAGGGTCTACTTATGAGGTGTTTCCCTGCCTTGAAGCCATTAATGTTTGTCTGCACATGCATGAGTGTAAGCAGACGTTGAGATAGTTCTGTATGTGCTCTGTGATTACAGAGAAAGTCTGGTTTTCTTTTTAGAAAGAAAAGCAGGAAATGTTGCTCGTACTCTAAAAACATTGACCGATCAAAGCATTAGCAAAACTGTCTCTTCAATTACAACTCCTGGTTTGAGACACCACAGCCACAGAATTATTTATATAGTTTCCTGTTTGCAAGGATATTTCCTTTGCAGACTCATAGTTACCAAGGATTTCCAAATTAAAAAAGGACTGTGGGATATACACTAAACAAAGACACTGTTTTATAATCAGTGAGCCCACCGTGCCATGTCACAGAGGAAAAATAACAAAAATAAATAGAAACAGAGTGTAATAGGTCATGTTCTTAACAAGGACCATACAGTTTTCTGCACAGGGCTTCTTGGTCAATGCTGCTGAACTAGCTAGTGCTGAGCACAAAGTCACAGAAACATCAATGAGAAAGAGCCAACATTTTCTCATCCTCCTGAGATGTGAAGTCGTATGACACACTTACACAAATTTCTCTGAATTTCTGAAATGCACTTCGTGAAGTTCCTCCAACACTCTTCCCATCTGTGAGAGCAGTCGGACCACAGAAGCATCTCGCAGCGGGGTTGGTTCATAGCGAAGAAAGAGAAGGAGTTGAGATTTTTTATTCCTTTCTCTGCTGACTCTTGTAAGCTCCGCTTGAGCCCCTGGCACTTGGTAACTTATTAGAATAAAGAAGAGGAACTTGAGTCTTTCTGTCCCAACAGTACCCACAGCCCTGAACCCTGCCTTGTTTTGATGCTTTGTGGAGACCCCATAGCGCTCTGACTTCTCCAGGAATCCGTATGGCTCTCCTCCACCCCATCCACTAAAGTCTCCTTCAAGGCCTCCAGCAAAGGATTCATTAGGGAAGGGGTGGAAAATTAAAATGATACATTTGGTGAGAATGTATCTTCTTTGTCCATTACTTTTTTCTTTCTTGTCTATTTTCTTAGAATAAATTTTTAAAATGAGAATGTCACCATAACCATTTTCAGGAAAATAACAATGTGAAATGTGATATTTAACAGCGTGTGTTAGATTTCTGTTTAGATTATATTCCCTCTGGCTGCAGACAGTCTTTGTTTTTCTAGCACAGTCCTGGAAAACTTTAGGACCCATTATGAAGACATTTCAAATGCCCAATTTATTCCTTGACTCAGCTGATGGCCTTAATGAATGAGTGAATTCTCTGTAGAACATCTCTGCCATTTTAATGTGGGCTTTTGATTTTCATTTCATTTAGCATCATTTTCAGTTTTTAGAGCAATTTATATTCTAGCTAATGCACAGTTAGCTTTCAACTCTGAATGGCCTTTATATAACCAGGTATTTGTGCTTTGTCATCTAATATACTCATCTTACTGAAACATTCTCTTACAACTCAAGGTGCATTATTCCTTGATTCCTTCCCCTCATCAAACAAATACTTACTGTTCTTTGGGGGATAAACAGCCTGTTAGGTGGTTAGAGCACCAGGATGGTGAAGGAGTGATCCTTATTCTCAAGAATGTCAACTAGAAGAAAAGTAATACAATGCTATTAATATTAGATGCAAGGCCATGCTAGCATTTGCTCATCATACTGATCTAATACACCTACCACTGCTCCCCTCAAAAAAACTATTCAAATGAATACCTTAATTACCAAAATTTGCTCTTGCTTTAAAAAGATACTATAAAAATTACTAATATACAGATACTCATAAATCTGATTCTAATTCTTTTCTGTAGAGGGTCATTATGATTTGGTCATTATGAGTTCTAAATTTCTTAGCTTGACCTCTCATTTTATATTGTTTTACCAGCCTATTATAAAAGAACCCTAGAAAACTAGCAAATTCTCAAGAGATGACTTATTTTACTATTTTTACCTTAAAAAATGTAGACACAATTTGGATACCAGTGCTGATTTTATAGTTTTTGTAGGTTATTTCTGAATAAATCCTACATTGCATTCATGTGAAATCACTATTCTAGCCAATATAAAATGAAGAGATACTAAAATTGAAACACTATGTTCTGCGACACTAAGGATTTACATGGTGGCGAAAAATTATCTTGGTAATGAGTAAACCATTGCACTGCAAACCATGGGTGTGACTTCTGGTCTAAGCTGACAGACTGAAGCCAAAATTTTACTTCCCATCTGTCTCTAAATCTCATCGAAATTGAAATAAAAACTACAGAACGAAATATATTCATAGGAGCGGTAAAACCATTTTGTTTTGTTTTGTTTAGAAAGTGGGACACTATTAAAATGGACACTTGCACGTTTTTTCTCTAGAAGGGAAAAGGCAGTTGTAAGACTTTCCAGGACAGTCAGAATTGGGGGAGCATTGAGAGCAGGCTCTAAGTGAGCCCACAGCAGGGAAGGGCACGGTTCTTCCAGCAAGACCCTCTGCTGATCATGGCTTGTTCTGAGGATGTGCCAGGATCAGGAGAACACAGAGACCAGAAGCGCTCTGATGGAGTGGGAAAGGGAGCCTCAGCCTGTCCTTTCAGTCCCCATTCACTCACCCAAGGAAAATGCTGCCCCGTAGAGAGACCTGCAAACCAAAGGCAATGAGAGATAGAAACATTATATGGAAGGGCTGGGATCCACTCAGTATAAGCTTTTTGGAGAAAACAAAACAAAACAAAGCCAAACAAAAAAGGACATAAAGTGAGAGTGGGGGAGGGACAGGTTATCAAAGCAATGTGCAAAGGACTTTCTCCAGAGTGGAAGAAAAATGTGGTTTCAGATGGAAGGAGCTCAGCAGAAGAAGCCATGAAGAAACCACAGGCAAACATATCCTCTTGAGATTTCAGAATACAACAGATACATGCAATATCCAAAAAGGCATCATTGAGGATAGCAAGCCCTCCATGAAATGAAAGGGATGTTGACATCAGCATGGAGGCAGGATTTGGGCCTCCTTGGTCTTCTCCCCCGAGTGGTAGGCTGAGTAATGCTCCCCTAAAAAAAAAAAAAAAGATGCCCATGACCTAATCTTCAGAAACTGTGAACTCATTGCATGGCAAAAGAGATTTTGCAGGTAGGATTGAGGTCGTGGACCTTGGGGGGAAGATCATCCTGGATCATCTGGGTGGGCCCATTCTGATCACATGTGCCCCAAAAACCACAGAAGAAGACAGACAGTCAGCCAGAGACACAGTATGAGAGGCAGGAGAGATGACACAAAAGGAGATGTCAGAGAGAATGAGAGGACTCCACGAGTCATCACTGGCTTTGAAGGTGGAGAAAGGGGCTGTCAGCCAAGAAGTCGGGACAGACACCTTCTGGATGCTGAGAGTTACCCTGTCAACAGTGTGTGAGGACAGCAGGACCCCAGTTCTACACGTAGAGAGAACCAAATTCTAACAACACACCGAATGGGCTTAGAAGTGAATTCTCCCTGAGAATCTCCAAAAAGGAACTCAGCCCTACCAACAACTTGATTTTGGTTTGTGAACACAGGCCAGAGAAACCCGTCAGCCCTGCTAGCCTTCCGACCCACACAAGTGTGAGTAGGTAAGTGAGCACTAGTTTCACAGTTGAATGTGTGGTAAGTTCTTACTCCATCAACAGGAAACATGTACAACTAGAACTTTCCCCACAGCACTGGACCCTGAGATACAGCCGATGGATGCCTTCAAAGTTATTAGAACCAAAAAGATTGTGAACTAGGAAATATACCTGACAAACTGTCTTTCAAATGTGAGAATGAAGTTTATTTGTTTAAATTAAATATGTATACTCTTGAAAGTTTACCTTCCACACATCCCATCTGGAACATAACTTGAAGTTTTACTCTACTGAAACAAAAGAGTAGTCTGAGAAAGAGGATACTGTAGGATCTCAGTAGTGGTATAGTGAAAAATCAAGCATAAGATAATATCTGTGCAACAAAAATATATTAGAACATTGAAACTGGAATGATTAGGACACTGGATGCATCAGTGATACAGGGAAGAAGGGAAAACATTTTTTCTGATTCTATGAAAAATGCAAGACAATTAGAACCTCAGCAAAAGTGTACAGAAGAATCATGGGTCACATAGAAAGCTGTCTAAAATTTTCATGATTTTTATAAATTGATGAAGCATTAAAAGTCAGAATCTGTCTTGCCTAATATATTAAACAATCTTGAATAATATTGTAATGAAATGGGATTAAATGAATTCTCAGGATGTACTTTTTTTTTACTTCCAATATTCAAAATTAATATATATAACACAAACACAAAGGAAAATGTAGTTTTAGAAAGAAAACAAAGATTGGCCACATTTAGGGATCAGTGGGGGTGGAGAGAACCGTCCTCAGTGGGTCTAAAATCACTGGATTAAGAAATAGATGAAGGAATTTGTTGTATAGAGCCATGAAGATAAACACTCCCACACAAAAGCAAACAAAAAGAAGAAACAATCCATCAAAAGTGTTTATCCTTGGAGAAGAGGATTAGGATTGAAGAGAAAGGTAATTGTTTGCTTTCCATTTTACACTTTTGATGTTGTTTGAGCATTTTTATTGTCCATACTCAGGTAATAATTTTCTCATTGCCATTATTGCCTGTTTATTTTCAAAATATTTATTTTTTATTATGAAAATGCATTCCAGTTAAACTCACGTAGGTGGGTATAAGTAAAAGGTTATCATGCCGTCTTATCCTTAGTACCTTGAACAATTGCTATTAAAGGGAAAAAAGGAGCAGACAGTAAGTGGCAAAGTAAAGAGAAGCATCTGACTGTCTTACTTCTGACTCCAGTGAAATAACTAAGGGAACATGGAAACTCTAGGTCATCAGAAAGGGCCATCCATGTGCAAGAAACTGAGCCATTTCCTCAAGAGGAAGAGAAATCAGATTCGAGCACACTGAGGATTTCCTTGCAATTCTTCCCCTTGCAGGGGCAAGGTCCAAGGAGGAGATCAACGATCTAGAAATGACAGGGAATGTGATTAGTTGAAAACATACAAAACATAAAAGTGAGGAAAGAAACAATCAAAGAAATGACAGGAAATATCTTTTCTGAGCCTCAGGACACTCTCACTGGCAGGTTAAAGGATTCTCCCCATCTGGCAAAATTAAAGAAATTGGATTCAATTCCCAACATTTTTGAAATTTGAGAATGAAGGAAGTGTCCTACAAGCTCCAGGAGGAAACTACCACATTTGACCACTGACATTATATGTCTCTCTCAAAAAGAGTGGACTGTGTCTGTTCTGTGGGAATCTCTCTCTAGCCTGTGGCTAACTGCACCGGTGTGGATGAGTGGAACAAGTCACACAGATTTGCCTCTCCGGGATTGTGTCACAACCTGATGGTATTGAACTGAGAGGACAAAACGATGAAGTCCTGTGTGCCCATATGCACGAAAAGGCAGCCAAGCCTGCCTGGCCAAGGAGGTGTGCAGCCCAAAATTAAGATTACAGTGCTCATCTCCACCGGGTGGAGGGCACATCCCTTACTGATGGCCAATCTTGTGATTTATTCTTCATGTCACCTAGTGTGCCTTGTATTTCATGAAAAAGGCTTGAATTTTTCCAATATTACTCCCACCCCCTGTTCTCTTGTTCTTCTCATTTTTCACCTAAATTAGCTCCTGTGAGTTTCTGTTCATTGCAACCACATAATCCCGGAATAAGATCTATGTAAAGCAATATGCAAATATTATTAATAATTAATAGGAGACAGGATATAAAATATGAGTAATTTGACAATAACTGAGTTTAAAACATCTGATGGTGGCCAAAAAATGATAAAGAATAAGGAGTTGAAGGAAACAAAATTTTGTTAATTTCCTTATCAGTGATTCTGATAATTAGACAAATAAAGGTTCAGTTGTGTGTGGTTTTTTAAAAGCAAAGGTCCAATAGAATTAACAACAGCAAGCATTCAACAAATCATGAAAAAATAGCATTTAAATATGCTCACACAGAAAAAGACAGAAAACAAAGGGAGTGGTAAAGAAACATTTTTAAATGTTTGGAAATGCTATTATATGATGATAAAGGTAAGATCAAACACTACAGGTCTAACAATAAATGTAAATGGATTAGACTCTCCTTTTTGATCGTTGTGAAATTCTTATATGTAGAACATAGTACAGAGAAAATATAAAGAGACCAAAAAAATTAAAACAATGGACAAAGATATATCAGATGACTGTGCTAATATGCATGGAGTTTACATTAATACCAGACAAAATATGTTCAAAACCACAACAGGAACAAAAACAACAGAACTTCACTGAAAAAAAAAAAAGTATATATATGTACTTTGTAAGAACAAAGAGTATCATGTTTTCTTGATTAATAGTAAAGGTCTAGTGAAAAATGTGAAGACTTATTAATTTTCTGTATCTACTGACTTAATAGCCAAATGTATAAAGCAGAATCATCAGAAACAGTTGTAGAAGATATATTTCTCAGGTGATGACATTCTGAATAGGAAAAAATATATAAACATAAAGACTAAGCATTGTTACCAGTGTTAATATTTGCAAAAAATAATAAGATAATAATTTTACATTACACAAAGAAAAACCACAAAGAAAACAATTAGAGAAAATCAACTTTTTAAAGGCCACATTCATGAAATTAAGGTAAATAAAACTTGAAATTAGTGACTAAAATAGTTAATGAAAATGTATCAGTGACATTTTTTAAAAGCCACGAAACTCTTTTAAGTCATTTAGATATAAAAGGAAACATATATTACAATTACAGAATATGCAAAATCACTGCATATTAAAACATAAGAGAATTGCTGAAGCATTCTCAGATGGAAATTTAGAACAATAACTAACTTATTAAGGAAAAACATGAATTTAAATGAGTAAATTCGCATTCAATTCAGTATAGTTAGAAGGGGAATAATAGAAAATTAAACAAAAGATAAGATAATTAAGAAATTGATGCATTAACACACAGAACATATCAATGTCAGAGCATATCAATGTTCAAGAGCTGTATCCTTGATAATGCAAAAGAAAGTGGGCAAAAAAATCTCGCAAGTCTTATCAGGGACAAAACAAAAGATGAAATAAAGTATTAACAATGGAGGAGAGGATTAGAAAACTAGTCTTAAAATATGTATAACTCTACATGAATTAATGTCAAACTCTCAATAAAAAGGCTATTTTTAGATAACTATGAATGATCAAACCTGACACAAAACAACCTTGACAGATTAATAGCCATGAAAGAAACTGTAAAATTATGCAAATTACCCTAAAGAAAGAGCTTGTATCCAGAAAGTTTTATGGATTCCACGCCATATAAATTATTCTAGTTACTAAAACACGATAATAATGTATACAGAATATACATTTATATTATATGTATATTACATATATAATCTCAGTAATATACACACATTTAAAATTAATATTACCAAATCAAATAAAGAATAACATTGTAAAGTACAGTCACACATGCTGAATAGAATTTTCCATGTGAAATCTAGAAATTACATGCACACCCTGTGTGTATATGTATGTGTCTGTATTAATAAAAAAGTTGGGGAAACAAATTCCAGCAGTTTCTTCTTGTTTCTTTTTTCATCCTAATGAAGTCAGACTTGGGGTGATTCCCCTCTTCTTTTTATCTTACTGTTTTTTAAACTTTTGCATTCAGAAAAATATTAAGTATATCACTCGTTCATACATCTGAAAAAATTAGTCTCATATGATAGTAAAAGGTAAATTACTGAGATACTGAAGGATTATATTTCATGTGGTTATTTTAAAGATTTCCTTAGAATATTTGGCTTTCCTGTACTTAAGATAATATTTATTATGACCATTCTAGAGTAATTGTTCTGAGCTATGAAAAATAAGGTTTTTCCATGAGTGGCTCATATGAATAGAAACCAGAAAAAGAATTTGAATTGGATGTTCTTTAAAGTCTTTCCTCATAATAAATTCTGATTCCACTATTTATCCCAAGTTACAATAGGAATAATAATTATTATGTGAGATTTTACTATCTGTCAGGCACTGTTCTAAGCAATTTATGTGTATTACTTAATTTTCCAAAAAATCTCCATGAGGTTGCACTATAAGATAGAATAATAATTGCTATTATTATTATTATTCAATGTCAAATGGCAACTAATGATTTATTAGAGATTGCAAATAGAGCATTTTGTAAGCAAAATGTATCAGAACATTTCATTCACTGACAATTTCCTTTTTCCTTTTGAAACCCCAATCACTTATATACCTGTGCAATGAAATGATTGCTTGAGATATGATTTATTTTCATTTGGAAACAAGTTCTTATAGTCCCTTGAATGGTGCAGAAGAGTTAGCTGCTCTGGGTAGGCTTCCCAGGAAGTGCATCAGTGTGCAGGTGGTTTATCCGGGAAGTGCACCTGTTCCGGGGTCAGGGAAGGAGGATTCGGCAGAGGGACAGTATCTGGAGCTGGAATGGCCCTTCACAGATACTCTGATGATTGGAGGCAGCTGCCCAGGGGCCCAGAGTCAGTTTCCACCTGCCAGCCGCATTCCTAGCTGAGGGTGTGAGTCAGGATGGAACAGAGCAGAACCTGGTAGAGAAAAGTGCGGTAATGTTTTCTAGGCAGACCCAACAGAAAAGAAATTGTTTTTAGGCATAAATCTGAAAGAATGGAAGAATGGATAAAGAGACAACAACCTAAACCTCTTAGAAACTAGAACGAAAACTGGTGCACAGTAAAGGGTTTGTTGAAACCTTTGCTGACATAGCAGAGGGTAACCAGCAAACCAGATTCGCATCCCAGACCCTCCGGACGCAGGGACAGAGGGCAGTCGATACTGTGGAGGAGGCAGCAGCATGAGCAAAGGGTGGAAAGTGGAAATCTGTTTAGAAGTCATCAGATCTCCACAGCCCATGCCCGCCCCTCCAACCCACCTGTTGCTCTCCCTCACCCCAGGAAAGGCAGCTGCCTATTTCTTTATGCAAGGAGGACTGTTTTTTGGAGATGGTTGGAGAAAGTTGTTGGGTTGGGTGCCATCAGGGGGAGGTCAGATGGGAGAACCAAAATGTGGGTTAAATGAATGTGTGCACGCTGGATGCAGACTCACCCATCCCCAGCTCTCTTCTCCCATCTGGTTCTCAGAAAACCGGCGACATAGCCTTTGCCCTCCCGGACAGATAACACTCAACGTGTTCTGTGAAATCTGACCAACGCAAAGGGAAGAAATGCACAAGTTTCTCCATCTAAACAGTTCAGGCAGATCCCCTTACCCGGCCCCTCACAACACCTGCCTAGGTGTCCAGATTGCAGTGCTTTTTACGATGGGCATTCAATCAAGAATGCACAGCCTTCCCACATAAAAAATAAGAGAGAAACAAACAAAGAAGAAAAAATGGCTTGGAGAAAATGGGGCCCATGCAGGGAGGAAATAGAACATGACAAATAAAAGCACTGCAAATGTCTCAGCGATAAAAGGATATATTGCGACTGTGAAATGAGAACAGTCAGTTCAAAAAAAAAACAACCCAACATTCAGAGTACATAAAAGAGCTCTCAGAAATTAAAATGTGATAGAAAAAAACTCAGTAAAATCATTACACAATAAAGCTCACCAAATCCTCCAGAAAGTAGAGCAAAGAGATGAAGTGGCATAAAGTAGGAGAGATGAGATAAGAGAATTAAAGGACAGGTCCCAGGTGCCCGATAAGTGAAGGTGGGAGTCATGCTCGGAAACCTGAAGGATAAGAATTTCTGAACTAGAATTCCATGCTCAGCCAAACAATTAAATACAAGGTAGAATAACACATTTTTAGGCATGCAGCATCTCAGAAATTCGTTCCCATGAGCTTTTCCTTAGGAAGATCCTAGATGCCATGGTCCACCAAACGAAGAAAGGATGTAGAGACTATTCCTGAATAGCAAACCTACGGACAGAAGCCACGAGCATCCCCCACAAAGGCATTCACTGAGGCTGTCGGGCCGCTAGCTGGGCACCAGGCATCAAAGCAACAGGTCCAGGTGGTAAAAGACTCCAGGTGATAAAGCTGATAGAACCCCCTATTCTGCTGAAACTACTGGGAAGGGTTTGTGGTTTGAAGTAGTAAGAACATAGGAAACTGTAAGCTAATGGTTAACTCTAGGAAAACCACAGCCCTAAGGAACAGAAAACTCAAGTTTACTGCATGTCTAAGTTAAGAATTGTTTGTGTAACATCCTAATAAAGGGAGCCTTGTTGAACATACTACCATGCAGGGATGGGGGCGCATATGAGCTGAAAAATGAATATTATCCCCAATAATGTTGCTGTCATGTGTCCTAGGGGGAAGCCTTTCTAGAGACTGCATAAGAAAAGCATAACACAGGTTATTTACAGAAATGTAGCTAAATACAGAAACAGCGAAAAGAGGTTCAACTATTTGCCTCTGAAAAGGAAAAAATTGGGGATGGGGGAGGTGGAGGCACTTTTAAAGAAAGAGCTTGTGGAATTATTTGATTATTAATATATATGCATGTATAATTCTGGAAAAAATCTTACTAAAAGGATGGACAAGGGGAAAAGAAAGAGTATGAATTGTATCAGTCGAGAAGAGTATATTTATTGGCCTGAATGAACTGCCTTATTCTTTCTGAAACGACTTTAGTTATAAATCAGCAAACTAGCTTCTGAGCGAGTTTGGGAGAGCTTCTTATTTGGACGAAATCGTTAAGTATATTCTCATTATTATCATTCTAAAATGTTGATCTAAATGATCTATTCTTACAATCTTAACTATAAACTCTCATCTTTGTAGAATATAATTTTGGAAAACGTATACTTCAATAAATGATTAGTCTACTAGTGAGGTATCATATATGAAAAAAGAAAATATCATACATTAAAAATGTCGGAGCTGCAGACCTCATTAATTCAGTTTTTTTTCCATATTCTATCTAGGAGAAGGTGAAGTTTACCTTTGAATGCCTAAGAAGAAATGAATATTGTAAGCATCATTATAAGGATATCTTGGTCATTTCTTTAAAGGAAACTGAAGATTGCAGTGTATAATATCTTATTTAATAGATTCTCTTTTTTTAAACAAATATATATTGAGTGTATTCATGTAATAAGTGCTTATTAAAGACCTATTTTGTTCAAGCGTTCTACTACATATCGGGAACACAAAGCCAAAATACTTTTTGCTTTTAAGGTGACAGGTGAATAAAGAAACTGACCTAAAATTAGCAATTGTGCTGAAAAGGACAGATAACAATTGCTCTATTGAAGAGTTACATAGAATGCACTAGCAGCCCAGAAGAGAGTACAGACATCATGCAGGGAATTTCCGGGGAACTTGAAGCATAGGTGAGAGTAAAGTCCATGGGTTGATGGGGAAAATTCCAGGAAGAGAAAGCAGCTTGGGCTGTGGGGAAAGTATCACGTGTTCTGGGAGGATATCTGGAGCTACTGGTCAAGGAGTCTGAAGAGACAGGAAAAGATTTTTTAGATTGTATTATGTAGGTGGAGGCAAGGAGACACTATGAATAGCTATTATTATTAACAGTAGCCAAAAATTTTCAAATTGCTTCTCTATGCTAGGCACTAAGCCAGGCTCTTTACATATACAAAATCTTATTTAATCCTTACAACTACTCTATCCTCGCTTTTAAAGTTTCAAGCTTAAGGAAAGCATAGTAATATTTGTGTAGAAAATTTATTCTAACACTCTTGAGAAAATGTTGCTGTCAAGTAAAAAAAAAAAAAGGATACAGAATGGTTTATGTAGCTATTTAACATCATATATAATAGAGCAAGAAACAAGATTGGTAAGATAAAGTGTGTTATTCTTTTCACCACTTTGAAAGTTTCTAAAATATCCATTTATCAATTTAAAAATAAGAACAATGTCTTCTTGTAGAGGAACGGGGTGGGGGGAGGAGGAGAGGGAAAGAGAAGAGATCTTTTGAGGAGGGAAGAAAAGAAAGAGAGAGAGAGCGAGACAGACATTCATGGGAAGGCAGACTATAGTGCCAGGAGGTTGCAAACAGAACACCAAGAACAGAGAGACTCTTCCCACAATGGTCCAGGCCCAAGACAGGTATTCTTCCGTAGGATAGCAAACGGATGAATAAGAGCAATATTTAAAAAATGAATCCAAAGGAAATGGTCCCCCCCTTGGATGCTAGTGGCTCTGCGCACCCACCAAGAAGGAGAGCGAAGACAGGGTGAGGTTGAGGAGAGGGAGTGACGGGGAGAGGCAGTTCCTAGAGCTGTGATGCTATCATTGGTGGGTTGTTTCACTTAGCACAACTAGTTCCTGTTCCTTTATCGTGTTGTCTCCGTTAATCACATTCCTGGTAAAGAAAAAGGATGGTTGTGCAACCTTGGTCACCAAGTTGATCCAGAACCTCAGGTTCTGCTTTTGGACCAAATGAAACCTTTCATCCTATATTCATGACGACCCAGAACTTCCCCTGGCATGACCTCCGGGAATATAAAGAGAGCACAGTGGGGGACCTAAAGTGCTGGTCTGAGAGCGGAGGTGACTCTGCACCCAGATTGTCTGGACTTGCCTCCCCCTTTCGAAGTTACAAAATGCCTAACTGCTCCTAAGAGGCTGTGGCTCAGAACGTTACAGTAACAGCTTCTCTCTACTGTGCGCTCCTCCCCGCCGCTCCGCCTCGCTTTTAACCGGGCCCCTGTCTTCCTCCCACAGGGCTCTACGAAACCTTTCTAACCACGGAGGACCCCGAATGCTGTGATATCAGGAGAGAAGAGCGCCCGAGCAAGCCCTCCAGAGGGACGCTGGGGACCAGCAGCCCCTGTCACAGGACGTCACTCACAGTGTCATCAGCAGCCAGACTGGGCAACAGCAGACTCAAACTGTGCGTTCTCGTACTGATTCTCCTGCACACAGTGCTCACGGCCTCCGCGGCGCAGAACAGCACGACGCTGGGCTTGGGGGGCATCCACGCGCTGGAAGAGAGCTCGCCGCGCGACGAGTAGCCCAGGAGGGGGCCCCCCAGCCCCCGCGCCCGCTGCCGCTCGGACACACACGGGGTGCTCTTACCCTCCCGCCGCTTCCCGCGAGGCCTTTAGGGTAAAACCGAGGAGGATGGGCCTGGATCCAAACGAGGACACAAACACAGCTTTTTATTGACTAAAAGGCTGTAAAGTGACTTAAATTTCTCACACCATTTTATACACTGTGTTTTAATGTTTGGAGGTTTTCTTTGCTTTCCTTTGGTTTGGGTTTATTTGTTCGTTTACTTTTTTGCACTTGTTACTACAGGATTTATTTTTGGGGATGGTTTCTCAGAGGTAAACTAAGTCTTCACTGTCTCTTTCTCTCTCTTTCTCTATATATATATTTCTAGTCATTGTGTGTGTTCATCAGATAGTTCTGTCTCTCTGTCCTGTCAGTTTCTATTAGAGGAATGATCGCTATGACCTCACGGTATAGCAAAATACAACAACAACAACAAAAAAAATCATAA